>NC_051162.1:87297477-87424179 GCF_013339745.2 Dermacentor silvarum
CTGCATTTTCTTTATTCTGCACACAATTTTTTTTAATGAATGGCCTTCCAGCCAACGTCATGCAGTGCTTACACCTGGTTAATTTTCAGGACAGCAGACTCAGACATGACTTATTAAGTAGAAGAACTGAACTATTATGTAGCACGTCATTATTATCACCAATCACGTGTAATAAATATGTAAACAAATAAAGGATAATAACATATTGCCTATGAAATTTTACTAAAATCTCAGGACTACTTCAAACTTCGCCTGTTCTTCTTGTGTACGTCCCTATACTTTCAAGCAAACTGAAAGGGAGAAATTCAAGGGTGAAATTGACATCTCTTGTGGCACCATGGCAGAAAAGGGAAGGTGTAGCTTAGTGGGCCCATATGAAAGGATCAGCTGCGATTGTGCTACTCACGCACAAGGAACGACACTTTTGTATTTTTTACAGGTAGTAAGTGATAAATGGTGTCCGTGGACGCTGGAGTGATCATGGCAATACCACCGTACCAATATGGGTGATAAACGATTCTAATAAGGGAACATTTCTGCAAACCTCACGGTCCTTCCTCATGTTTGTTCAATTGTCCAAACACGGTAAATTTAGCATATGAGAAAATTCTTACAGAATTACTGAAGAATTGTACCAGTAATTATATCATGGTGCTGCAATCTGATTCAGCAATAGAGTTAGTTAAGAACAGAACAGCAGACTGCCATAGTAACTTTGGTGATTCTAGCCGAAAAAAATATCTTCTTGCAACGCTTTGTGGGCATAACTCAAAAAGGGTGTGGTCTGCGATTGGAATAGTTCTCTATTTTTACACGACAAACTACATTAACACGCCCCGGTGTCTTTTCGCATTATTTCCAATACTCCTCTGCGTACGTCGTGGTAAAAGCATATGAAGACCTTTAGTATTTCGGGAATTTCGTGAAGGTATATGGGAATGGTTCAAATGATAAGACACGTGCGGTGCATATTAAGGATAGAATGTTTATGTTTCGAGGTATTGGTTTGTACTAAGCAAAAAAGCTTGTGAAATAATTTGGACAGCCTTCATTTGCACCGAAGATCCGGTACGCAAAAATTCTGCTTTGATATAATGCAAATATACTCAGTCAAATAGCTTCTGTATTCCTTTGTAAGAATACTACGTCTGGGGCTGCAGCCAAGTTTTCTACTTCTGCGTCTTCTAATTGCACACATGGGAAGCTATTTATTTTTGTGGTACGTTTCAGGCTGAACAAAAGTCGTACAAGCACGCCTTTCCATGACATAGCTGAATAGGCAAAAATATTTCTTAGTAATGTCTTCATAAATGTTTGCCTTAAGAAAGAAATCAACTTTGAAACACAAAGTTGGGTTTATTGTCTAAAATACATTACACCTAAAGTGCAAAAGAAGTTTGGAAGCACGTTTGCATGTTCACGAAACCAGCCAGCTATTTTTTTAGGAAGACGTTGATACAGTAGAAAGAAACGAAACAAGAACCGCAACTAAATGACCTGCGTTTCGGAATATGCCATCTGGCGGGAAACCGCCAAACTAAGCAGCGACAAAGTGATAAAAAAAAATAGCGGCGCCGCTGGCTTCGAACCTGCGAACTGCCAATCGTGGCATCAGCGATCCTGATCGGTGGTCGCGCAGAACGCTCGGCTATCGGTTTGAGTGCTGCCGGAGGCAAAAACTAGGTTTATATACGTACCACAAAAAATTCTGCGACCTTGTTATGAAAACTGCGATTTGGAACGACTTTTTTGCCATTTCAAGAGTTGCTGCTGCAACTAGCTGAAAGCCGAGTCATTGAAGTTGATAAATCCCCTATAATACGTCGATCTATGCAATAGGCTCATCGCAAATTGCTTTTTACTGGCCAAAAAAGCCTCCAAAATTTGGCCTTTTCCATAGACTCCCATACTTCGAACTTCGCCCGCAATTTGGAACGGGTTTTCTGTCGTAAGTAATGGTACCGCTTGCATGAGATGTCGGGCTAAGCTCCTAGAGCCTATTTCCACGGTAATATTTTGAAAGATGGCTTCTATGATTAGTTATTTGGGAAAAACGACGCTCTCCCATAGAAAATGCGCATGTTTTCAGAGGCGGCCGCTAGAGGCGCTGTTCGGCGATGTCCCAGATTCCTGGTATTGTTGAGTGGGTGTACTGCTAGCCGATTGGGACCTGTTCATACAGGGACATGCATTTTTCTCTTAGAATCATAGAAACACGATTTTACTGATACCCCTACTCTCAACTTATTGAAATTCCGCAAAAATATTGAATCTAATGTTCCGGATTGTTCACTATGAAAGATGAAACAGTTACTTGCTTAGTTTTTCAGCAGAAAAGAATACAGATAACGCTGGTGCCATGCCAGCGCTAGCATAAACTTGTTCATAAACAGTCACAGCTACCTCCTATCGGTAGCTGAGACTGTTCACGGGAGATTGACACATGTTTCCCGCTTCTCTGGAGCATGGAATAATTCTACCAGAACGGCTACTTTTCAGAATTGCCGAAAGGCCGAAAGGCGGCGAAACAAGTTGATGCTAGCGCCGCTTCCGTATAGGTTTGCTCGCCTCATAAGCAAAGGCAACAAAAGGGTGTAATATTCCAAAATAACGGCAAAAGGATGTGAAAGGGTGTGAAAACGGGAATCGAACCCTGCCCTCCGGGATGCATTCTTCCCTGTCGCCACGGCTGCTTCACGGTTCTGGCTTATCAAAGGTGTGCTATAGTGCATGCGAGATTGTACACGTCACAGGGACATGCCCGTGACACTGCTCGCGCGTTCGTCGTCTAATTCCACAGCTGGCTCCGATGCTGCTCATCCTTCCAGTGTTCGCATACCCCGCCCCCCCCCCCCCCCCCACTGCGGTGGCGCTGACGAACTGGCCAATTACCAGTCCTGTCGTGTGCTCCGATGGACGAAAATTCGACGCAGATGGCAGAAAGAAAAGCCGGCAGATCACACGCCCTGAGGCAATCGATGTCATGCGAAGCAGTGGAGGGGAAGCCTACCAAGTTAGCGAAATACCCATGAGAGCACCAAGACGTAGGCGGCTGTTTCATGACCTACATGACACGCATGTCATGACATTCATGTTATGACCTATCATTTATGTCCGCACACTCTACAAAAAGTACGATTTCTGCTGAGACGTCGAAACATGCCGCGAACCTATCATTGTCAGCCCAGGTATAGTAACGCACACACCAAAAAATAAATCCTAGCACCAAAATACAAGAGTCCTCTGAAAAATCAAAGCAAAACAACAACAAACAAAACCAAATGCTTTACATGTAACTACACATTTAAGGATATACTTCGTAGAAATCGCGGACACAATAAAATACAGCAGCGAGCGAAGGTTCGTGCGGGCGATCGCTTCAACGGAAACTGAGCAGTGAAAGCACAGCGCATACAAAGGTAGGTGCCATGTGCAGATCGCTTTCAGGATACGGTGCGCGGGACCGCCCGCAGCCGCGCAAAGTACAAGCACGCTGTTGCTGGCAGAGTAGAAGCTGCACCCCCCCCCCCCACGCTGCCTTCCCGCTTTCCTCCTTTCGCGTGGGAGATTGAGTCGCCAGTTCCCCTTGCGCCCGGTCGCAAGATACGCAGTTGGTGCCGCAGCTAAACGTCGCCTCCCCGCCCACCACCCCCCACGGTCTTACGCACATCGTAAGACGTCGCGTGTGCTCTCTGCCGTGCGTTCGCTCTCCGTGAAAGCGCCCCCCTTGCGCGCTTTTACTCGCACAGACAGCATACGGCGCGCGGCGCTGAATTTATGGCCCGTGTATTTTGTACGCAACCTCATGGCGAGGACGACGGCCGAAACCTGCTTGGAGTTTCCATATAATTGCAATCTCAATAATAACAGCATTACTTGCAACAATGATAAACATATGTTCATGCTCTACGTTTCAGAACAAACAAGACATCGAACACACACTATTCAGGAAAACAGAAGTGATTGCTTCTATATTTCCTGACTGAGGCACGAAAGGGCATCTGCAGCCTCATTGAGTGAACCTTTAATGTGTGTGATTTCCAGATCATACTTTTAGAGCGCCAATGCCCAACGTGTGAGCCTTGCACTGGAGGGAGCCGAGCGGGTTACGAAAGTCAGCGGATCGTGGTCAGACCTAATCCTGACATTTGTGGCGGTAAGCCGCGGTTCTAGGCTCTCTAATGTCCATACAATCGCAAACGCCTCCCGTTCAATTGCAGACCGTTTCTGTAATCGGGTTAACTTTTTCCTGAGGAATGCAATAGGGCGCTCATCTCCATCATCTTCCTGAGAAAGACAAGCACCAACCTCTATCTCTGAGATCCGTGGCCAATTAGAATTCCTTACCCGAGATTGGCGCTGTTAAGCCAGAGGCTGATGCGAGGGCCTCCTTTACTACATCGAATGCATGCTGTGCCTCTGCGGTTCATGGCAACATGTTTAGGACTGTTTTGCTCGTTAGCCCTGTCAATGGTAGGACTAGCGTTGAGTAACCTGGGAGGTAGTCTCGCTAATAAATGAGAGGTCCCACAAAAGTCCTCAGTTTTTTCTTTGTTTTTTGGGCCTGAGCTGCTGGATTGCGCGAACCCTATCTTAATCAGGAGCATGAATGCCAGAACCTACCTCATGCCCCAAATAATTTACCGGCGGATACCCAAAGTTACATTTTTCCGGGTTTACAGTTCATTCCGCTCACTGTATTGCTTCACTCCGCTCACTGTATACAAGCCGTTGTCTATTGCAAAGGCAGTAAGTTTTCACGACTCTTTATCAAGCCGTATCTGCCAGTATCCTCGCGTCATATGCAAAACAGATCTGTATTTTGCCTTTGCTATAGTATATAATAATTCAGTCAAATTACCCATTGGGAAGCTGACTGGTTTCATTATTGCTTTAGGACTCCGGTAGTCCACGCACGCTCTCCTCGATCCATCTTTTTTGAAGGCACAGACTATCGGACGGGCGACGGAGCTATGCACTGGGTAGATGAAATCACATTCTAACAACGGGCTCATTGCCTCTCCACTTCTGCTCTGATAGCCATCGAAAGCTTGTACCTGTGTGCTCGCGACTGCTTAGTCCCGGAATCAGTGTCATTTTGTGCTCTCCCAGCTCCCATCGACCTGGTCTGTTCAACGTCATCTCTTGAAAATCAATCAGAACACTACTAAGCTCCACTTTCGGGGGATCGCTCAGATTACTGGCCTTCGTGGCCACCAGACATTGTTCGCGAGGTTCAATGGCATGTGCTACAGTATCTAGACTGCCAAATTCTAAGTCAGCCTCAAACACCACGCCCACATTATTAGTTCGCCCGTAGTAAGCCCTCATTGTATTCGCATGCACAAGTTTCTCAGTGCCCGTAAAATCCACTATCAAGTAGCTGCCAGAACGTCTTCTTTCCTTCACATATAGAGGACCAAGCCATTTCGGTTGCATCTTGCTTCCGGCTGCATTCTGCCCTACAAATACCTGATCGCCCACGCTAAGCTCTTTCTGTCTAGCGCGCAAGTTGTATTTCTGTGCATCTGTATATACCGTTCATCCACAGCGATCGCGGCTGCATTCATCATTTCTTGAAGTTCTTTAAGATACACCGCGGCTGGTTTATTGAATCCCGAAAGACGTGCCCATTCGCCAGTCGATGATCTGCGCAGGATACTAATGGGGCCATGAGGTGCTCGTCCATACATGTGTTCGAACGGCGAAACGCCTGCAATTAATATAGTGTTCCATTTCGCGGTAAAGCCACAGTAAACACGGAACATAGTGGTCACAGTTCTTTCCATGTTCATTCATGACATGACGTAACATGCCAATAAATGTGCCATTCCACCAGTAATCAATGCCGTTGCTCTGTGAATGATCAGAAGTTGCAAACCTCAATGCGACTCCTAAACTCTCGATCAACTTGGCAGGCAGTTTCTTTGTAATACTTCTGCCTTGGTCGCTGAATATTAATTCTGGCGTCCCGTAACGCACGAACACCTCTATCAGGGCCTGCACGTTGCTTCAGCTGTTAACGCACGTAATGGATGACCTCTGCCCACCGAGTACAAAGGTCTACTACGCTCAGGACATATTTATGACCACGCGACGAAACCAGCTTCAGTGGTCTGGTGCAGTCAAGATAAACAACCTCAAACTGTTTTTTCGGGTGGTTGAGGGGCGGTATGGACAGCCTGTCTGTCCATACTTTACGCGAGTGAACCTGGCAACCATTGCATGTGCGACAATGACGCTTTACATCAGAAGCCAGCGACGGCCAAAAGTAACGAAATCTGCATCATTTCCGCTTGCAAAGGTACCTTCTTGCTCCTGCAATTCAACTAAGCAACACTGACAGCCTTCGAAGTCACACCGCGACTCGTCCATGGCGAGACAAAGACTTTCATAGTCGTCTGGTCTCAATAGCACGTCAGTGCTAGTGGCAAATTACAGAGTCACCGCGCAGAGAAGCGGTACACGCTGAGTAGAATTCCCTAAAGGACACGGGAGGACCAGAGAAACGTGCATTACTTCTGCAGTAACAGCATGGCCAAATGCGTCCGTGAGCTTCATGTCGCCACTGGTCTGCTCTAAAATCACACTTTGTACCTTTCCAGCCCTTATTACGGTGATGTCCGCGCCATAATCAATGCGAGCTGTGCAGAGACTTTCCCCAACGAAAATCCGTAATCGCGTGTTTCCCAGCTTTATGCAATTGCTTGTCAGCATATCCGAGCCCCTCTTCTTCTTCTTCTTTCTGGGGTTTTACGTGCCAAAACCAGTTCTGATTATGAGGCACGCCGTAGTGGAGGGCTCCGGGTTAATTTTGACCACCTGGGGTTCTTTAACGTGCGCTACAACGCAAGCACACGGGCGTTTTTGCATTTCGCCTCCATCGAAATGCGGCCGCCGCGGCCGGGATTCGATCCCGCGACCTCGTGCTCAGCAGCGCAACGCCTTAGCTGATTGAGCCACCCCGGCGGGTATCCGAGCCCCTCAAAGCTGACGATCTCTCCCATACGCTTTCATTTATTCGAAACCTATCTCTCTGGCTTTCGCAGGCTGGCGTGCTCATTACTGCTACAACATCACCAGTATCTGCTCTCGCAGAAAGGAAAATTGTTTGTATCCCGCGCACTGTGGTATTCGTTAGGCGAAGCATTAAGCACTTGGGGCGCTATAACGTAAAATGGTTCCAAATTGTTTTGATTCCAAACTCCTGACGTCAAATTTACGTAACCACCGACGCAAGCATCGGGCAGTAACCCGCAGCGTTTACTGAACAACCCAATCAAACATTCTCCTTGTTTATAGCAGGACACCTTTGTTCGCTTTCAAAATGAATAACATTACCTGCACTGAGATGTGTTATCTAATTGGCTGACAAGAGTCGAGTAGCACGCTCTAACGGAGAGGGTTTCGATGAGGCCGAGCCAGCGCAGTGAAAATAGATAACCGCATGAACAGGGTGGTGCCGGCTTCTCCGATTGTTCCGCTTCGCCTTACTTAGCTTGCGGTGGCTGGTCGAAAATCGTGGCGGCGTGCAACGGAAGGATAAAAATGCCGCTAAAACGGATCCTCAGCGAAGAAGAGTTGGCAGACCGATGTCATATGCGTGCCGAAACGGCCCGATAACGTTTTACTGCGACGCAAAACGGTTTATCATGCGCAAATAAATACTTGTTCACCGGCAAGTGCGAGTAGCGAGGGCTTGAGCGATCGGCGGGCAGCCATCTTCTATTGCTTTTGTAACGGGGCAGTCTGTCGCTATTCAGAAAAATTTTCAGTTTTGTTCGGCATATTAATGCATTTTTTTCGCGCACACGTCACTTTGACGTGGTGAGCTTTCGCGGTTTTGTGGGGTCGCGTGACAGACAGGCGAAGTGGGCGTAGCCAGAAAACATTCGACCAATAGCAGAGGGCTAATGGTGAAAAGGCGTCGAATCAGGAATGATTATCTTTGTGTGGTTGAATCATGCATAATCAGTGTGTACACGTTATATCAGATGGGGAGCTATCGCGGTTTTCGCGACGTCGCGTGACAGACAGGCGAAGTTGGGAGTGGCCCGAAAATGTTTGGACCAATCGTGGTGGCTGATTGCAGAAATTGGAATGAAAACTGTTTTGGGAATCATTTTACGTTATAGCGCCCCTGGTTATCAAGCAGTGTTTGCGGTTTCGGTAGCAGTTACCACGTGAACGAGCGTATTTCTATAAATTGAGCAGTTGTGCATATGGTTCGCGAGCGTACTTGTGAGTGACGAACAACAGCACGACGAGGACCAGGTCGAAAACGATCGTACAGCAGCAAAGGCATAATTTCTACGCCGGCAGTTCGACGGCAACTTACAATTTGACGCTGGTTGGGTTGCACACGGGTAGTGGACGAGCGTAAGCGAAAGAAACGCGGAATATGACGTCATCAGTGACTACGTGTTACCCAATCTCAGGTACTTATGGCTATTGAATATAATTCATGTTAAAATGGTGATGAGATTTGTACTTCAGCGAAGCATCGTTAAAACAGGGTTACCTCAGGCGATCATGAAGTCAGCACAATCTCGCACAGCTTCCAGGCATCGTGATCTGCTACGAAACTGGGAACTGCTAGGAAAATGCGGAAATTGAGCAGGCAGTAGAGATACTGCTGTATAACATGGTGCCTTGAAACGAAAGCTGTCACAAGGAAAGAAGGCACAGAAAGCGTCACTTCGCGAACGCGCCGAGTGTTCCAAAGAGCTAGCTGCCTTTTGAACACGGGTAATATGCACGCGATCATGGCCTAGTAACTCCAAATGCTTTTCAGAATATCAACTGGGTAAAAATACCAGTGGTGTACCTTGGGGTCGCTCTTCAATGTTACAGCAGCACTAGCCTTTACTGGATAACACGAACACAACGTCCCAAAACGTGTTAAAAGAATGTTTCTACCTTATGGTGTGAATATGTTTTTTTTTTATCGCATACTGGTACGCTACTTGCAAACACATGGTTGGAAAAGAAACACGTCGTGATTGCTTGAGGTACAAATTCTTTATTGGGTCAGCAGTAGCAGACGATCGAACACGTTTTTCCTTGACTCTTGGGTCGCGGTTTCGATTTGCGACATACTCCAACGTACCTTGAAGAAAAACTGCCCATTAGATGCGCATGAAATAACGTTGTTTGGCAGTCAAAAAATGATGATGTTTTACCTGCTCATGTTTTAACTTCAAGGCGGCTGCACAGTATAAGGATATCTCGGTTAGCTTTTTGTCACAATGAGGATGATGCAAAACCGGTCCGCGAGTGCTTTTGCGAAGGTATAATAACTTTTCTCTAAGTGCATAAAACACAGAGTTATCTTCAGGACTGGGTGCCGAGTGTAGCAACTGCCATATATATGCGAAAATTTTCTGATTTCAACAAGTCCAGCTGATGTTGGGCGGGTATCTGGAGTACTTGTAATACCTTTGGTATTTCTCTATGAGTGTACTCATTTCCATTGAGTTTTTTCTTGCAATAAAGGTCAGAAAAAACGTCATCTAAGCCTGGTGATTAGAACACCAGGCTGCTATGCTCGGCGGCAGAGGTTCTATTCCACCATTGTTCACTAATTACGGTTGAAAACTGCCTACCTACCCACCTACGACCAAGTGCCAAGAACAAGGCAAAGAGTGCTTCGCAATATAAAAAGCATTCACTTCGGTGCCTCTCGCTGCGATGCTATGACTTGTGTGCTTGTCGCAAATAGACCAATGATGCCTTAACATTCCACTAGGGATCGACTTCCGTCATTGGTAGAAATCCGTCCTCACTTAGTAATAATGCTGGCGAGGTCGCAACAGCGATGCAGAAATAACAGAAACATTTCGCTAACCGAAGCAGGGAAGCGCAACTGGTCCCCGAACGGTTACGCCCTCTGAACGCTCTGCACTTTTCCTTCGCGAAAACTCACGATTGACACGTTTGCTTTCCCACGCACAAGGAATTGTTTCTTGACACTTCTTAGGCAGAGTGCTTTACTGATACCGCAGTGCAGACCACTAATAAAGACCTTGAAAATTCGCAGTGGAAGTTACGGCGGCGTATTGGATGTCGTGGTTAGCCCATCGTTCACATTTACCCGCCACGGTAGGGGAGCCGTGGCCAAAGCGCGATATTTTACTAACGCAATGTGCCGAGTATGCGCCACATTAGACGCGCGCATGAGTTATTCCAGGATGTCGCTTCACCCCTCCACGTTTTCTTTGGTCGCGTCGAGTTTACATGGTCAATCGGGTCAATCGTGAACAAAAGTCCTGAAGAAGAAGAAGAATAAGAAGAAGAAGAAGAGATATTTCTCGGCCTCTTGGCAAGAACATCAGAAGAGGCATTCGCCACAGAAGATATGGCGTCAGTGACAGCGCTGGGTCCTGTCTGCTATACGCGATTTCTGTCCCTCTTTCTGATTGGTGTGCGGCGATTGATTCCGGAAGCAGTGGCTACAAAATCGGTCTGCAACCAATCGGCACGAAAAGGGCCATTTTGATTGATCTCGCCGTCGCCGAATTGGATTTCGCGTCATGCTAGATGCCGTATTCGCCAGTGTGAGCATGCCCTCATACTGTAATGCTGTTTTGTCCAACTCAAAGTAGTGATTGCTGTATATGGGTGGGGCGCTGAGCAAAAGTAATGCATAACACACGGGAAATGGCTCACTTCGAAGGCAATCAGTACCAGTGCGGGCCACCTTACCAGCACCGCTGAGGGCTCGCTTTTCTAAGAAAAGAGATGTTTCGAAGAGGCCATTCAAGTTTAAAATGTTATATATAAAAAATCGGGCAAGCTTGCCCTCCGTAGTGCAAAGCTTAGGCACAGCGAAAGTATCAATCCCCAAGTCTTACTGGCTGCTACTGCTAGGTATGAACTTGGTTGCTGCTAGGTCTTAACTTGGTTTAACATAACTACGCATGTAGGGAAGGTATTCTCGAGCGATCATTTTCGGAGGTACGTTCCATTTCGCGACAATTTGCGTGACTAGCGCTGGACCCGTTGGCGCCTATTAGCGGCAGCGTTCCTGGCATGCCACAAACGCAGGCAGGCAGGCAGAAGCCGTGTCTGTGTCGGGCGAAGCGAGCGCGCACCTGCGGCGGCGGTTACTAGGCAACCCAAGGTGATGTCATCGCTACTGCTTCGGAACATGCGTGGCTAGGCGATGTGGCCGGCGTCGGCAGCAGCTCTCCGCGTTGCCTCGTTGGTGCTGCTAAAATTTCTTTCCCTATCTCGCTCTCATTTTCTCCTTCCCTCTCCCGAGCATTGCGCGTGCCGCGCGTATACTCTCCTTCCCTCTCCTCAAAGTGCCATGTCAAGGTAACGCGTGCACGGCACGTGCGAGGTACACACTGCTTCCCGAGGTGGTTGCTAGGCAACGCAGTGACGTCATAGCTCGGCGAATTTTTGCGACAGCAGGCGCTACTTTTTATGGTTAGCTAGAACAGCTTCGCTGTTAAACGTTACAGTTGAATGTGCGTAAAGTGTACATGAATTAGCCTTGACAAACGCAATCAACAAAAGCGGCAGAAATATGAACACTTTCTGATCAGTAGATAATTTGTTGTGATATGTAGGAAGGTAATTAGAAAGTCGGCCGTTTAGTTAGCCTGGCGGTTAGATCGATGATTGCTTTGCTGGTTAACTGGGTTCAGCGCCAATTTACTATCTTTGTTTTGTTGGTGTCTTGTTTCCTTTTTTTCACCCTTTTTTCACAAAACGGCTGCGAAGAAAGGGCAGAGAAACGGCTAGCGATGTGTTGCCGGTGGTACTTCCTTGAGAAGCGAAGTACAATGGGATAGTTCATCATAAGTGGCCGATGCCTGCCATGGTGACGGCACCAAGATGAGGCAAGCGCGGGGCCCATAAAACTGTCCGATTATACCCGGCACATGGAGGGGCGATTAGCCGACCCTTGTCGGCTGGGGCGCACGGTTCGGAAATTCTTTCAGCGACACGCTTTCAAGTGGTGTCAAAGGTGACGGACGTGATTACGGTTAACCAGATGTACTTGCCAGCAGGCTGGCTCTGAACAATGACGGGGCGCGCATGACGACGCGATTAGTGCCCATTAGTGCGCAAAGCTGACCTCAAGAAGAGCGAATATAGCTGTCCCGTACATCTTGTGGGTCGTCCTGACAGCAATAGGTGAGAGGTCCGTGACTACCGCTGGCTCCTCATGTGCGCGGGCCAGGCGTGTCATCGGCACAGAACGCGTGAACGCCCTGCCCATTATTCACCGCGTGCACATTTTCCACTGTCAACCGTTTTGGCAGCCCTTTTCGGAGACCGTTTCCAATTGACCGTCGTGAAAGCCTTCTATGAGCAAGCATTTACTCAACCGGGGTACGCGAGCTTAAAGTGTGGCGTTGACAGCTTTCATTCACCTATGGCCCTCAGCTACTGCACTATAGGTTTTCCGAAAAGGGGTACATATATGTACGAGTGAGGGGTCATAGCATTAGTCAATCGCCTTAGCTTGCAAGTGCTGCCTGATTATTAGCATTTTATTGTGCCATTATGTTGAGCTCTGTGGCTTTGCTTGGGAGCACGATTGCTGGGAAATTGTAACCCTCCCCCCTTGGTGCATTGTTTTCTTGTATGTTGTTTTTAGAGAGAGGAGCAAACACCGCAAAAGTTGTAAAGGAAACGGCGCTTGGACGAAGCGCGATGCTGGAGTAGCCGGCCGACCACTCACACGACGATCATAGTAATGGATTAGTGATTGGTGCGCTTCTCTCTCTCTCTCTCTCCACTTGCGTAGACAGTCTCTGGCGGGGCGTCTCGGATGCCCAAAAAGGGAGGAACACCCGTACCCTCGATAGAGAAGGAGAGGAACCTGGATTTTACTTGCACTCTTCAGTAAATTTTGTTCTAACATTTTTTATTTATTGTATTGAACACCTATATCCACTTCGAAATGCCTGTTTTTTTAGAACAGCGATTCCTCAACCGTGCTAGCACTTATTACCATCGAAGTGCACTGCGGCACGTAGATTACCTCACAAGCTTGCGCCGAGACCCATCTAGCAGATCAGATAACAGGAAAGCATGCATGTAGGAGGAGCATCTCTGAACGTATATTAAATGCTGTACCCTGAAGGTCCTGCAGCTATTCGCGGAATGCGCTTGGGGAAGAGGTTGCTTTAGATGAGTCCGCCGTATATTTAGGAAGACAAACTGGATTGGCTACCCATATTCCTGACCTAGCTCTGCACAGTTTGATTGCCTAAGCATGAACATTCCATGGAAAGGAAACTGATATACAAGAAAACACAGCGCTTGTGTGTGTGTCCCTTCTTGTCGTGTTTTTTTGCGCTGTTTCCCTCTCGAGTATGTACCAACTAGCCCAAGCCTCTACGGTCTTGAAATAAAGAGAATTCTTCCAATCACATTTACTAGTACGATATTTAAATCACCCCTTGAGAAAGCTTCATCTTGCATTTAAGGACCAACCTATGTGCGCAAACTTCCCAGTATTTCTAAAAATCATTCCAATTGTAGAACACATACCTCTAGAGTCCTTCAAAGAAATTATTCTGAAAATAAAAACAATTTTTGTTACGCAGCCCTTCTTTTAAAGTGCTGCACAGTTCTAGGTCCGTTCTATATTACGTAAATGTATACTTCCACAAAATCTATTGCGAAACACATACAATTAAACCTTGTTATAACAAAGTTGAAGCAGGAGTCAAAATTACTTTGTTATATCCGTCACCTTGTTATATCCATTGCTGTCATTTAATGCAATATATACCCAATGTACGAAATATTCACCAAGAAAACTACCAATAAAATCAAGGCAACACTTTACTTCAGTCAACCAAGAGAACAGGCTGACTTCAGGAAGGCATATTCTATGATAGATCATAACCATGTCATCAATCAGGTAATGGAGACATCTGCAGAGTACAATAAACTTCTCTATATGGCTTTCATAGACTATGAAAGGCATTTGATTCGGTAGAGCTACCAGCAGTCAGAGAGGCATTGCGCAATCTAGAGTACAGGAGGCATACGTGAATATCTTGGCAAATATCTTGAAAGATTCCACAGCTACCTTGGTTCTTCACAAGAAAAATAGAAAGTTACCTATCAAGAAAGGAGTCAGGCAAGGAGACACAATCTCTCCAATGCTATTCACTGCATGCTTAGAAGTATTTAAGCTTAGGAGTGAGGATCAACGGCGAATATCTAAGCAACCTTAGGTCAGAAGATGACATTGTCCTATTCAGCAACAATGGAAAGGAATTACAACAAGTGATTGATTAGCTTAACCTAGACAGTGTCATAGGGGGGTTGAAGATTAACATGTAGAAGACAAAGATAATGTTCAACAGCCTAGCAAGGGAACAAGAATTCAGGAACGCCAGGTACACTCTAGAGTCAGTAAAGGCGTACTTTATCTAGTACATTGCTCACAGGGGACCCTGATCATGAGAAGTAAGTTTACAGAAGAATAAAATTGGGTTGGAGTGCATACGGCAGGCATTACCAAATCCTGACTGGGAGCTTACCGCTATCGTTGAAAAGAAAAGTGTACAATGATTGCATTCCACCAGTGCTAACATATGGGGCAGAAACTTGGAGGTTAACAAAGAAAGTCGAGAATAAGTTAAGGACTGCACAAAGAGCGATGGAACGAAAAATGTTATGCCTAGAGTTTAGAGATAGGAAGAGAGCAGTGTGGATCAGAGAACAAACGGGGATAGCCGATATTCTAGTTGACATAAAGCTGAAAAAATGGAGCTGGGCCGGCCAGTGTGATGCGTAGAATGAATAACCGGTGAACGCTTAGAGTTGCAGAATGCTTACCAAGAGAAGGAAAGCGCAGTCGAAGACGGCAGAAAACTAGGTGGGGTGATGAAGTTAGGAAATTTGCATGCACATGTTGGAATCAGCTAGCGCAAGACAGGAGTATCTTCATCTTTCTGGTGTTTTACGTGCCAAAACCAGTTCTGATTATGAGGCAGGCCGTAGTGGAGGGCTGCAGATTTATTTTTACCACCTGCAGTTCTTTAACCTGCACTACAACGCAATCACACGGGCGTTTTTGCATTTCGCCTCCATCGAGATGCGGCCGCCGCGGCCGGGATGCGCGAGACAGGGGTAATTGGCGATCACAAGGACAGGCCTTCGTCCTGCAGTGGACATAAATATGGGCTGATCATGATGATGATGAAAACCAAATTTTACTTTGCGTAAATTGTTACAAACGAGTAGTATATAGACGATTTTATATTCGATTCCTGCGCGCCGCCGTCGTGGGCTGTTACACCAACAATTTCTTAGTTTTATTGGACGTTAAGTCACGTAACATGGTCATGAAACGCTGAGCGCATTTATACAACTGTTTTCACGCTTGCGAACGACTGTAGTACCGTAAATTTTGATGTTAAAGACAGAAAAGAGAAACTTTATCAGCCCATAATGGCTGCACCTAAACGCTTCCTAAAATGGTGTATGCTACTACAGTTATCGTGTCAAAGCCGTAGGACTCGTAACTTCATAGTTTTGCTTTTGTTAGCAAACTTTAAACAGCACCTGAGCTGATGAAGCATGTGCCTGGCACCGCAGGAAACCGCCAGCGCTGCGTAATCTCCCAAGTCATACCGAGTAGCTGACTGCTATAGGTCATGCGTCGCTTCGACTGAGAATAGATAGCGGCGGTGTTTAAGCTTGCGTATCAAAAACTGCGAGGTATTTCCGTTAGCTTTTTATTCCACTTTCGCTCGCTTTCCAAACGCCAAACTTAGTACGAAGACCCCTCTATGCCTTCATTTTCTTAAACTTGGCGTTTTACACGGTCCAAAATTTAGTTGCAGTTCATCTTTGAGGTGAACGGTTAACTTTTAGGGTGATTAACGTAATAAACTAAAATAAAGACATCAGATCACAAAAATTGTAAAATACGTGCGCATAATCACATGCAAACCCTTGGGTACTGGAAACGGAGACAAGCAATTATATTTCTTGCTAAATAACAGTAGTCGCGCGTGCTTCGGTCCTCTCAAACAATATTGCTTACCTATGAATTTTTGTATATATAACCTTGTGATGTGTGGTGCGCGACGGTGATATTTGTGGTGTGCGACAAGGTGAGGTACAGTCAAACAAGAAGCAGACGACAAGGAGAGCACGTGCCGCTCTGGCGCGCCGCGCCGAAAACGACGACGCCGAAGACCGTCCGGCGCGCGAACACGCGGCACAAGAAAAACACGAAAAGAAAGCGAATCCAATCACAAAGGAACACGGAGCCTCGAGCAGCGAATGAGAAATCGACAAATCGACCAGAGCAACAGGAAAAGGAGCCGCGTTGGCAGTAGGGAAGAGGAGTTCCAGAAGCGGCACCAGGACAAGGTCGGCCACCGGATCGGGAGTTGAAGACGGCCGTCGGGTTCCGGACCCAAGCCACCAGGACTTCACCCGGCCGGGGCCTCCTGCCAACCCATTCGTGGGCGCCGCCACTCCATCCGTTCGAGAACCGCTGACCGAGGCCGGCAAGCGTCTGCGCCCGTGGGCAGAACGAGAGCTGTTGGGCTACGGGCCCGAGCTCCACGACCAGCTGCCCGGCCAGAACGCCGCCGCCGTCAACCCCTGCTGCCAAGCCGCCTGCCTTCCCGGGCATCGCCACCCTGCCCGATAATCAACTGCTGCTGCCCGAGGCCGGTGAGCGTCTGTCTGCGTCCGTGGGCAGAACGCGAGCTCCACGATCAGCTGCCCGACCAGAACGCCACCACCGTTGGCCCGTGCTGCCGAGCCGCCTGTCTTCTCCCTCCGAGCCTGAGCTGCCACGCTCTGTCAGCCTGTACGACGTTCCGACACAACGTCTTTTGGTGAGATCAACAACGCTTCTCTCGTCGTCTCGTCTCCGCTTCGCCGCATCGAGACTCTAGTGCATACTCACACCGGCAGCCTGCCCGAACTTGCCTCATATCATTAGCGTTGCAGCTACGTGTTTTCATGTTATCGTTGTGTGTTTGGTTTATAGTTTTCTTTTCGTTCTAGTTTTATTAAAGGTTTGTGTGTTTCCCAACAAACGGCTTTGTCCCAAATTGGGTCTTTGTCTCCGATTGGGCTTTGTCCTTAATGGGGTTGTCCCCCAATTGAAGAACCGTCTGCAGTCACGCTGTCATCCCAAATTGGCGTCCACGACAGGACAAAGCCGTTTGGTTGGATTCTGTTGCTAATTCTAACAGTTAGTCATGGCTAGCACGCGAGAGCTGTTAGCTTTAGCGGAACGCATGGGGCTAGATGGAGCAGAACTAATAGCGTGGTTAGACAAGCACGAGGCGCGAGCGCGAGAAGAACGCGCTGCGGAGCGAGAAGAATGGGCTGCGGAACGAGAAGCGAGAAAAGATCAGCTTGTGCGCGAGGCACGAATTTTGCAGTTGCGGCTCAAGGTCACAGAGGCGGAAAGGGCACGTTCACTGATAGAGATCCGCGAGCTGGGGTCGTATACAAGCTCTATTGATCAAGCGTTTGACACGGGCTCCAGACTCGGGGGTTCGAAATCTCTGTTTAGTGATTACCCCGAATACCCTCACGGGGTTTTGTTAGGAAAAGGCACTAAACAAGACGGCAGCAGAGAAATGAGCAGAAAATGGACCAGCCTAGGTCCTGGCGTGAACCTCAGGGACGCTGAGGATAGATCTGTGGGCAAGGAGCAGGCAACTACTGGTGAAATCGAGGCACCCATGCGCAGCTGTGCTAATAAAAGCACGTTGGATAAACAGGCACAAATGCCTTCAGAACGCCCGACGGACTGGGCAATGGTGCGCATTGGCAGTGGCCTCCGAGAGGACACCACCAGCAAAGAGGTACGCTTGCGAACCAGTGCAATTGAAAGCACATCGCATAAAGAGACACAGATGCCTCTAGAAAGCCCGACTGATTGGGCAAAGGCTCGCAAAGCCAATGACCTCGAAGAGTGCGAGGCGAGCGATGAAATGCTCCCCCGCTCTTCCGGTGTACCACTTGCGGTGGTGATAAGTGGCCTCAATATGGTTGAGGACCACTCGAATACCTCACCTCATGTGAGGATAAGCTCGCGTGCCTGCGTCTCTGAAGACCTGATAGGTCATTGTGCAATAGATATGAGTACAGAGATACTCAGCAAGAAGACAGGTACCGAGGTTCTCGGAGGAAGGAGCAGAGTAGACTCAAAAGAGTCATGTGACTTACAGTGCAAGCCACTGTGCAGATTAGCAGTTAGTGACGACGTATGTATGCAAAGTCAACATGGTGGCCTGCTTGCAGAAGATGTCGGTAAACGAAAGTGGGCCTCCGCTAAAGAGCGCACGTCGGATGTATCTGAAACAGGTGCGAGAGAATGCAAAGCTGACATGTCGACCTTGCATCTCCCCATGACAAAGGAAGCAGAGCAGTCATCTCTTGGGTTAGGCGGGGTAATTTCCGCTAAGACTCGTTCGAAATGCTTGCAGGACCAGATAGAGGTCGGCAATACAGCTAAGCGTCGGAGTCAGGTCTCCGGAAAGAATAGATGTTCGCCAGTTCGAAAACACGTCGCTATGGCACCACTGGTGTCGTCTCAAACGCACAAGAGACGTGCGATTCGCCTAATTTGGGTTAGAGTAACCTGAGGATGCTGTAGATCCCCGGTTGGATTTTTTTTGATACCTGAACCTGGACTGAATAGAACTTTTTAAGTGTATTGTACTTTTGCTTATGCACGGTTCATCAAAACTTTGAGTGTTGTGCATTGAATGCCATCAAGTGTTCTGTACATTAGGTTGACATGTTCTCTTCTGTGCTTATTTTACACGTGCTTGAATTTGCCAGCTCATGATTATTCTGATTGGGGTTCTCACTGAACTTTATTTCTGACTATCAGTATAATGATATCAACTCACTGTGCTGTGTGTTTGGACCAAGCATAGGTGATGGAGACACAGTGATTGAAGTGTGAAAGGTGTCGCGCACTGACCGGCAGTTTTTCCTGTGGAAAAACTTGTCCCAAAAAGGGGCTTGTGTGATGTGTGGTGCGCGACGGTGATATTTGTGGTGTGCGACAAGGTGCGGTACATTCAAACAAGAAGCAGACGACAAGGAGAGCACGTGCCGCTCTACCGCGCCGCGCCGAAAACGACGACGCCGAAGACCGCCCGGCGAGCGAACACGCGGCACAAGAAAAACACGAAAAGAAAGCGAATCCAATCACAAAGGAACACTGAGCCTCGAGCAGCCAATGAGAAATCGACGAATCGACCAGAGCAACAGAAAAAGGAGCCGCGCTGGCAGTAGGGAAGAGGAGTTCCAGAAGCGGCACCAGGACAAGGTCGGCCACCGGATCGGGCGTTGAAGACGGCCGTCGGGTTCCGGACCCGAGCCACCAGGACTTCACCCGGCCGGGGCCTCCTGCCAACCCAACCCATTCGTGGGCGCCGCCACTCCATCCGTTCGAGAACCGCTGACCAAGGCCGGCAAGCGTCTGCGCCCGTGGGCAGAACGAGAGCTGTCGGGCTACGGGCCCGAGCTCCACGACCACCTGCCCGGCCAGAACGCCGCCGCCGTCAACCCCTGCTGCCAAGCCGCCTGCCTTCCCGGGAATCGCCACCCTGCCCGATAGTCAACTGCTGCTGCCCGAGGCCGGTGAGCGTCTGTCTGCGTCCGTGGGCAGAACGCGAGCTCCACGATCAGCTGCCCGACCAGAACGCCACCACCGTTGGCCCGTGCTGCCGAGCCGCCTGTCTTCTCCCTCCGAGCCAGAGCTGCCACGCTCTGGCAGCCTGTACGACGTTCCGACTCAACGTCTTTTGGTGAGATCAACAACGCTTCTCTCGTCGTCTCGTCTCCGCTTCGCCGCATCGAGACTCTAGTGCATACTCACACCCGCAGCCTGCCCGAACTTGCCTCATATCATTAGCGTTCCAGCTGCATGTTTTCATGGTATCTTTGTCCTCGAACCTGCTCATCACAAACCTACGTATATCTTGCTGAACAATGTATGTACATAACTATATTTCAATGCATAAATAGAGGTGTTCTCCTAACGTAAGTCTACTGTGTAATTGTCAAAAACTATCACTCTCCAGTATAGTCAATATTAAAATTTTATAAGTAGACTGATCTATTCATGCTGCTGAGCGCGATACTATAAAAATAATAAGTGCTTCTACAGTAAAAATATTATCAAAAATCTTCGAAATGTGTGTAATAAATTCTGTTGAAAAAATTATTCTTAAACAATGTAAAAAGGAATTATTTTGCCGTATTCTCATTGTCGTAAATCTTACACGTAAATCTTACAAATATATTAAATAGGAAAACTTAGAGGGTTAGGAAAGGTATTGATACGCCCTGCTCCTCTTCATTTCGCTTAGACTAGAGCTACTCTGTAAAATACTGTAGTCACTATTTTCGTTTATTTTCTTAAGGCGGCCTTAAGCCATGCGCTTGGCCCTCGCGGTTGCCCATCCATAATATAAATATTGTACTCGATATTACAATTATGTATAAATATGCAATTTATCGAGATCACTTTGATGTGTCTAGCACTTACTTGGAGATTTCTTGCTCGGAAAAGGCGGAAAAGGCGCTGAAACTAAGAAAAGAAGAATGCTTTAATCTAGCTCTAAGACTCATTCATGATCCATGATGAAATTAGTTAATGGCAGACGACGAAGACCTCCTGCGAAGCAAATATCTCATGTTATCAGGTTCGGCAGTTACCGAGAAATAAAAATCAACGAAACCAAACGTGAAATCAACCACTTCACGGGTTTAGGTAAACAAAATCGCTTTACCAGAACAAATATGAAAGACGAGACTTTGTCCAAGCACGTGGAGCGGCGGTTTCTTGCGTATAGCCCTGCCATTTCAATAAACGATTAGATTTTTCGATTCACGAGACACCATTTCGCAATAAACGTTCCCCAAAGGCATCGTAAACCTCACACTTTTCTCAGTTCTAGAGAGGCGATTGCATCTAAACAACTGCAATATTTGTTTTTACGGCAGCACATATCTGCTATGCCTAAATAAGATTAGAGCTTTCACTGATTGACGGCTCGTGTGTAATAGAACTTGCTCACTCACAAGAAATATAGTTAGGCTCTGTCATGGCCCTTCCAATTATTTTTAAATGTAGCAAAAAATCTCCAGAATAAAAAAAGTAGTTTTTTTTTTCAAGTTAACGATACTGACTATATGTCACCACACATTTAAACAAATGGCCTCTCTACTCATTGAAATGGATTACTTACCCTATTGTGTGGACATTACATGCACGAGTAGCAGACAGTCATAAGCGTATAGTAGTAAATTTCACTAGTTAATTATTACCAAATTTGTTTAATAATTGTATTGCAGTTTACAAATTGTGTCCGGTGAATTGCCGAGATCTTGGAATGAATTGTAAACATCGCATCTCAGTCGAGATATTAAATCTAAATGTGTCCGCCAAAATACATTGAAGTTGTTAACTCAGTAACTTTCCCGCTGCCATGAAAAAAAAAGCGTTTAGATGAAAACGTAAGCGGAAGAACAGTGCATGTTAACAAGTTTCATGATGAATACCCTAAGACGATATACTCAGATGTTATTCAAAGTGCATATACCTTCCCCACTCATGAGCAATAATGCGCAAATTGCAGTATGTACCGCAAAATGCTTGTTAATATTTGCTAAATATAAGCGAAACACTTGCTAAAACACCTTGCTGAGTTTTGTTACTCTTTCAATGCTGTACTTTGATTGATTATGAAAGTTATATCAACCTTTTCGAGCAACATACTTCACTGACAAAATTGTTTGATCTGCCGCAAAATATAGGAGCGTATATTTATTAAATTCGCGCATTATAGAAAACACGTGGTATGGTGGAAATCAAGTATAGATTTGTTTTGTAAAGACACTGGAACGCATACTTGGGATGA
This sequence comes from Dermacentor silvarum, assembly GCF_013339745.2. Lineage (NCBI taxonomy): Eukaryota > Metazoa > Arthropoda > Arachnida > Ixodida > Ixodidae > Dermacentor > Dermacentor silvarum. Next base: position 87,319,374 of record NC_051162.1, read on the forward strand.
GTTCTATGGCCTGCGGCGCTGAAAAGCAAAACAATACATTTCTTTTGTAATGTAGCATAGCACCATCAGCCGTGCCTTATCTAAATGAATACAACAACAACAACAACAACAATAATAATAATAATAATAATAATAATAATAATAATAATAATAATAAAATTATTAATAATAATAATGTTTTTATTTCCCATCAATAAAAAAATGATGGAGGGGGCGGGAATAAAAGCAACAATCCGCTTGACGGAGTTCCCGCTCCCATCGAATACCATTGTCCATGAAACGCAACAACCGAAAGTTACAAAAGCACTTATATAAAAAAGACATGCTTTGTAAATTTCCTTATCGTACAGAACTTTATTACGCAAGTCATGTAAAACATTCTGCAGAGCCCATCTCATAAAGAATATTGATGTTAATGCCAGTAGAACTTGCGCAACGTAGTGGCACACATTAGTGACCCGGCCGAAACACGTATGTACGTCACGGATGAGGCCTGTATGTAGCAGGGCCGCTGTCTCGCGCATCGATCCGGACAGCATATGCTGCGCTATCTATAGCGACGCCACGGCGAAGACCTTGTGTGACGCGTTTCTTGATATATATGCAGACAAAATTGCCTCAATATATATGACGTATGTGTGATTCCGCTCAGTAACAGAGAACTTTTAAAGAATAGTTTTTTACATTGTAGAGCGACCCATAGGCCCCAGTTGTCGCCAAAGAGTTCATGACATACGTCACACACCGAGTGGCACATACCGAGTGACTCATATTGGCCTAAAGGGTTCATTGAAACGAGGGCTATAACCTTTACTTCACACTTGCAAACGTTTCATCGCGAATGCTCTCTGTCTTTACTTCACTTTTTAACACTGACAAGAAGTGCCGCCTATTGCACGGTTTGACAATGACAAGAGGTGCCGCCATATAGGGTTCTTGACCAATGGAACTTCCTACGGTACATGTGAACCTTGTAATATTTCATGCAATCTTCTGAAATAAACCTGAAATTGTGAAATATGAGACCATTGTCGCATAAGCAAAGACACAAGCTGGGCGATCTGTTTTATTTCGAGCCTGGTTCCTTCAGTACAGCAGGGTGATGTTCTACCTATTACACCACGAACTACCCAGTGAAGCTAGGTACTATAGGAAGACGGTTAAAGGCGAACATAGAAACATGCATAAACACATCCGGAAAGTACGTGACTATTTCTAAAAGTCCTACAATAATAAAGGTTCGTTTTAAGTGTAATATACGATGGTAAATTTATTTATTGATAACCGGTAAGCCACAAACCAGTTTATTTTAGAGCAATTTTATTTCCCAGGCGTCAGTGATGCATGCTCGCACGTTCGTTTTAATTATTATTTCAGAATAAATCAATGGATGGTCTGTGCTTGTATTGCGCAGCTACCTCTTGTGTCCCTATAATAGAGAGTTAATAGAGTATAGTAGAGGCCCAAGCGGCTTGGGGACTCACTGAGAACTGCGGGCCGCAAGTGCGCATGCGCAGAACCCAGGCTAGTCTTCGGTTTTTGCGTTCGCGTTAACCCAAGACCCGAAAATTGAAAACTAGCGTGGGCCCCCAAGCCGTCTTGGCCCACCGTATATATCTCACCGTCGCGGGTGACGAGAAATCGCGAGATAGCCTAAGAGCCGTACGAGCCGCAGCCATCCAAAGCCGTTATCTCTCAGGCGGTAAGTATGACTGCTCCGAGAGCTACGTACGCGCACGCTGCTCCCACTACACAGCAGAAGATGACATCAGTGCGCGTATATTGCATGAAGTGCTCGCAACGAACCCTTTTCAGGACGTTAAGCTGTGGCCACAAGTTGCGAATAATCTTGCAGAGGGAGCGAAGAAAACATTTTCGCTGCGGTCAATACGCAACCTTTGCGAGACGTAGTATACTGCCGCCGGCCATGTCGACGATAAATCGCTTCTGGCAACGGTAGAAACAGACCTTTGACGTCATCCCAACTCAAATCAGCGTACAGCAGATGATCACAGAGGAAACTTGCTGTCCTTCGACTGATTTTAGCCATTTTACACAGGCGAACTCGCAGTGTTGAAGTGAATCACGAAAAAAGAAAACACAATTTAAGAGTACTTGGCTGCGATTGGTGTTGCTTCACTTAAAATAGTTTACTTAATTTGTAGTACTAACAAAGCGATTACGTTTATGACATTTTATTGTTCGCTCTTTTTGCTCAAAAATGCATTCTGTTCGTTTTCACCTGCAAGAAAAGCTTTTTTTTTGTTGCTTTCAAGCACCTTTTTATTTTCCCGACTGCGGCGTCACGAGGGCTCGACCCAACGCTGTCTGCGTTTGACCGAATTCTCAAACTCTGCTGCTCCTCTAAACCCAAGAGCAACTAACGCAACGCGGCTTGGGGGCTCAGAGTCTTGGGTCCCCAATTCTAAAACAGTCTATTATGTTTTGGCATTTTTCCACAGTGAATTACACAGGTAATCATAAATTTAGATAATGTAATCTGGAGGTGCTGGAAAGTTGGTTTCTTACAGTAAGCATATACCTTATATATCAAGAAATTACTGCCATCTCCAAAAAACGCCACTCAAAGGCGATTGCTTAGGAGAACATGGATTGCTCAAGTGTTGAGTTCTGCTTGAAGAGAGATTTCTTCTCTTCAGAAAGCAACTGATATGTGTAGCCACAAGTCTCTTAGCACATAGGAGCATGTGTATTTTTAAACATACTAAAGATGTAACTTCGGACCCTTGTAGAAAACAAATATAAGCAACAAATGGCGTGCTTCGGCGTCATTGCAGGTTGTGTGGGCCACGGAGAAGCAAAATAGGCTTCACGATTTCTGGTGGCCAGTGTAACCAACAAATAACGTGTGACTGAGTTTTTTTTTCGCCGAAATTGTGTTTAAATGATAATGGTCAGTAAGATCGTCTCGGTGGTTGCCATGCGTGCAGTACAGCTGCGAGCTTGCAGGTTTTCCGATGCAATTAGCCTAGCTTGGTCACACATCAGCCTGCCACCCAAATATTGTTCAGTTCTTTTTAAAGATATTGTTCATTTTTAACTTCCTTAACGTAACGGTTCCAATGCTTTGTTTTCTCAACCGCTCGTAAAACCTAGTGCCATCTACGAAGTGTTTTGTATTGTTATCCGCACATGCATAAAAAAACTATGCGCGCCTCTGCTATCGCAAACACCAGAGATCATTGGAGTTGGGGAAAGCCTACTAATGTAGTCGAAAACCACACTTTTAGTCGAAGTTTTGCTGGGATTCCCTAATCTCCGCTGGTCTCTGGTGTGTGCGATAGCAGAGCCAGGCATAATATTTTTGACATGCCAATGCAGATTGAGAATTAGCACCGCTAGTCCCAAGTCGTTGCAGGTTGCGAAAGTTCCTGAGCACCCGCCTACGCGAACTCTCGGCTTCCCTCAATCCAAACTCGGGATGTTCTCTTCTGCGACGCTTGGTTTCAGCTTCCCTAGATCTCGCTTCAGTTATTCGGGAGCGACGAGTGTCCAGTTCTCTTCTCTGGTTGAAACCTGCCGAGACGCCGCCAGAGGCATCGCCTGCAGTCACGGACACCCGGCGCGTGCGGCGCGAACGCGGGGAAACGCGGTCGGCGTCGGTAGCAGCTCGACGCGTCCCACTACCACCTGCCTCACCCCTCCTCTCCACCTCGCATCCGCTATGCTACGCGATGCTATTTTTATACTTTGCTTTGACTCTCTCTCAGCTCTCTCTCGCCAAGCTCGGCGATGCTGTGGACGGCGGAATGATCGATATAGTGAAGTTCTAGCAGCTCCGCTGTAAAAGGCTATTCTAGCTTTGTAGTCGTTAATTACTACAAATCAAGCCTTCAAGCCTCATTCTATTTGTGTAAGGCTCTTGGATGTACTCACTCATAATTCCAGCTTATAGTCACATTGCAGTAAGACATTGTGCCCTGACTATAATGCTCTCCTACAGCTACGGTAAACTGTGCATTGAATGCAACTACAGTGTCCAAGAGTATGAAATGCCGGTATAGACCACCGACCAGGATTGCCACTTTTTGGAGCGCAAACAAAATTAGTGAGCCATTACTCACGAAAAGGTGATGTAGTAATTAATAAGAGTTACCGACAGAAAAAAAAAGAGAGAAAGGAAGAAAACGCAGACGGAAGTTTATTATGGACATAGGTTCACCAAAAAATTACTTCCTAGCGCAAGTAAACGCAATGAATGAACACAGAAATAAAAATTAGTAAGGCCGAAAATACTAGACCCTTATCGCAATATACAGGGCGTAACTAAACTCTGGTAAAAATATATGCTCACGGCAATTAGTAACGTGTTAAGAGACGCAGAATGTGACCGTAATTGTTGAGTATTTGGGCGCGCTCTACGTTATGAAAACTTTGCTTGATATTCTTGTACTGCGAGGTATTTCGGCAAAAATACAACACATACAGTCGTTTAAGTTGCATCGTGACGCTGTAAGTATGAGTTATAATACGTTATAATACCTGTATAGGTATCGCGAACCCAATACTGATTACCTTGAGCTGGCGCAATAATATAAATCTGGTAATTAGCAAAGACGAACGGTGAGGGAGAGGCACAAGAAACCTTACATTTAACCTTATCGCTTGCCGTGCCGTACAACGCGAGGAGCAGCAGCCAACATAATAGTGACACACGACCAAGTATTGTCATTGCAGCACTGTCATGCAGTTGGCTATGGATTTTATTAAAGCCGTGCTTATATAGAATACATCAAGATTTGTCAATGTATATGGCGTGTGAGACATCTTCTTTGACGAGAGGGTATTTCTTAAAATATAAGTATATATTCCCTTGCGTTTTTTTTTTTTGAGGTTGACAATGGGGCCCCACCTTGTGATGCACGTACATATTTGCCTCACAATTCCGCCTGAACAGCCTCTGCATTGTTTTTCACGATAGCAATGACATAGAACAGCTCCTAAGACAATGCTACGTGAAATACCATCAGCAATCGGTGAATGTACATGCCGCATAAAATATGCGTAATATGAGTGTTCTGATCACTATAAGTAATGACTGCTATAAAAAGAAGCATTGTTTTCACTTCAGTGTAAATTAAGTATACCAACCTTAATATTTTCGGTCCTTGAACGAATATCAACATTCGTGTACAAGTTAGTCATAAAGCGAATATGCAACTTTTATTCTTTTAGAAACATACAACGGAGGTTTCAACTAAAGCGCCTTTATCTATGCACACAAACGGAGATTTTTATTCAGTTCCGAAGCCAGAATCAAGAGAAGTGTTTGTGTTTTCGTATTATCTATAAATTCTAGCACTGCAGTGTAATGGAGTTGTGCAGAAAACGAAACTCTTTTCAGGTCCAATGCAAAATCCTGCCGAAGCCGCACTACGCATACATTCGTAGAATCTCAATTTTCTAGCTAGTTGTTACTACATGCTCATGCAATTACAAAAAAAAAAGATCGTCCCGAAATGTTCGTTCTTTTTTTTTCTGGCTGATGCCTTAAATGTTCAACCTGCCTACAACCAAGCGAATCGAAATAGTGTGAGCGAAATAATTAGGCCAATCGCAGAGGAAGATAAGCCCGTTTTCTGTTGGGAATAAATGGAGGTGGAATATACCTGTATAATTAAATCATTCATTTTTCATATTTGCTACTTCACGCACACACATATATAAACAATTAAGGTCGAGGCGCCTTTAATCAATTAGAGCGTGAGATGACCGCGCCATGGAAGGAGTCCTGAACTTGACTGTCACGCGTACTCATCGCACGCAAGAAGCGTTTGAAGTGCGTGCCAGACACTATGTACAAAATAGTAGAGATGCAAAAATGTTGGTATGAGTAACGTTAGGTAGTTAGAAAGTTCATTACTATATAGAAATTAAAAAAATGCTTTTGGAGAATACTTGAAATTTTCAAACTTACCTTTCACTCTGAGGCTGTGTAGTTCCACTGCAAACAAAAGGCAAGACGATGTAGTCATTTTTTTCGGCAAAATATGTCGCTCATCGTATCTTTCGTCTTTTCATAAGTCAACGCTGAAACAGCAAGCTAGACGAATTACGTTTTAGAGGCAAATAAAAAAACAGATATTGATTTCAAAGTTCACAGAAAGATAGCGGCTTCCCGAATTAACAGAGGTAAAGAAAATAAGCGTCGCTAGAGCCAACATACGACAATGGGACTTGCTTATTTCCAGTAGCAAGTAATTTGTAATGGCAGCGTATGTTATCATCATCATCAGCCTATATTTTTATGTCCACTGCAGGACGAAGGCCTCTCCCTGCGATCTCCAATTACCCCTGTCTTGCGCTAGCCTATTCCAACTTGCGCCTGCAAATTTCCTAACTTCATCATCCCATCTGCTTTTCTGCCGACCTCGACTGCGCTTCCCTTCTCTTGGTATCCATTCTGTAACCATAATGGTCCACCGGTTATCCATCCTACGCATTACATGGCCTGCCCAGCTCCATTTCTTCCGCTTAATGTCAACTAGAATATCGGCTATCCCTGTTTGTTCTCTGATCCACACCGCTCTCTTCCTGTCTCTTAACGTTAGTCCTAAGTTAGCAGCGTATGTACGCTCAGCTAACTCTCCCGAGCGTCAATATGGTAGAAAGATTAAAATGAACTAGCGTGCCCGTAACTCTTAAAGCGCCGGTAAACCCGCTAATAGGCGATTCCTGTGCACAAATTTGAGCCATCTGAAAGTAATTTATTGTTCAATACACATAGCCGAATAAATACTTCGTTGTTGTTTACTCAGTTTACCTGGGCAAAAAGAGAAGGAAAGCGCAGTCGAGGACGACAGAAAACTAGGTGGGCTGATGAAGTCAGGAAATTCGCAGGTGCAAGTTGAAATCAGATACCGCAAGGCAGGGGTAATTGGAGATCGCAGGGAGAGGCCTTCAGCCTGCAGTGGACATAAATATAGGCTGATAATGATAATGATGACCCAGTTTAACTAATGTCCTAATGACTTCTCAAAGCCAAAAAGACTAACTAGTATATATTTTCGTTGGAGTTGAGCTGCTAAGCACGACGTCTCAGTGGCCAAATTATTCCGGACTCCCACACTACGACGTGCTTCATAATCAGATCGTGGTTCTGGCACGTGAAACGCGATAATTAAAATTTTTAATATTGACACGCTTAACAACATGACATTGGCGCACAGAAATCCCTAAAAGGTAGATTCACAGCGACCGACAGAGCAGAAAGATAGACGGCACTCACTCAACTATTTCTTAGGCGCAAACCTTGCTACATATATATCGCACACACACTCTCTACACCAGAGCGCGGCAAAGAGCAAATGACAAGTCATCTTTTTTGCGGCAGACCTAGAAATTTCATTTCCGCATCCTTTAACGAAACAGTTGTTTTACTAGCACAAGTTTAACCACTAATATGAATATGATAAACGTCTAGCACTTCCCGCATGGTTTTATCTCTAGTCCTATCCAGGAGCCTCACCTTAGAAAATCGTGGCTTACAGCAGCACGACCCGCAATGCGCAAAAAGTTGTGCGCTCCCATCCTTTCCTAAATTGTCAGCGTGTTCCCACATGCGGTAGTTCACATTATTTCTGGTCTATTCGACGTAGAATTTTCGAGAATTTTACGGTACCCGGTAGACAACTGCGGCGGAACACTGAACGCAGCGTTTTGCGTGTTTGACTTCGCACCTTTGTACAGCACATCCCGTGACTCGGGGCATAGGCAATTCGGGCCGGGCTGATCACTTCTCTCACCCGCCTTAGGATTATGCTACGTTTGAGCATCTACAGCAATATTTCTTCCACCGAGGGGATAACCGAACGAGATGTGAATCTTTCTTTTCAGGATTTTCGTTCTACAATATCATGTCGTTCAGGGAACACCGACTTGCCCAAAAAAAGGTATTGAGCAGTATGCTGACACGAGTATTCGTTTTATCTTTCGCCGGTAACCGCTTTTCACTGGCTAGCAAATGTTAACAATATCGCTCAGCGCAAGATGAGCCTGCATGATTTGGAACTTACTCGAGTGTCATCGTTGACTCTATTTGTTGCGTAATCAGATTACATGCGCGACACGAATTGTGTAGTAAGGGCATGCGGGTACCAGCGATTACGCTGAAGCTTTCGACAAGTAATATATAAAAGCGGACGTGCTTCTCCCGCAGATCTTATTCTCGACAATCACCAACTTTACTCACCGCTATCGTTGTGCTCGAGCGTTTCTGGTTTTGCTGGGCACAAGTTCGCCTAATGAAGGGTAAAATTTGTAACACGGTTTTCACACGGTGTCATTTTCGAGACGGAAAAAGGAATACCTTGACATCATTTGGCCAGCCGAAAAGTTTTGACCTTACCTATATGATAGACGCTTCAAAGTTTATAGCGACCATCACGGTTTGTGCTGGCTGGCGTATTTAAACGACCCTTCAGGGCACCTAGCAAGGTGGAGCCTTAGATTGCAAGTTCACGTCAACTTGGTCTACAAGTCCGGACAGAAACACACTGATGCCGATTGCCTATCTCGCGCCCCCATCGACAGGCCACCACAAGACGAAAATACGAAGACACCTTCGTTTGGACAATAATCACCGATGTCTTCGCCGAACAGCGAGCAGTTCCAGAACTAAGAAGCCTGGCTGAGTACTTGAAAGGCAAGATAGATTTTGTCCCGAGTGTGTTTGCTACAAAACCATGCACTCGTGAAGAACTTCTCCCCAGTACGCGCAAATTGCCTTCTCGTTGTGCCCGCAGCACTCCGGCCAGACGTCCTGCACGCCCTGCATGATGATCAGACAGCCGGGAACCTAGAGCTCGCCTGCACCCTTGCAAGAATACAAGAGAAATACTATTGCCGGCGCCTGACCATCGAAGTGGCCTATTACGTCAATACAGGCAAGAAGACTGGGAAGAAGGCGTCAAGAGCGACGACCTGAAAGTCCAGCTTCGGGCTGTCCAAAGGGCCTGCGACAGGGCTGAAGATCACGGTCTTCCGGCCCCGGTGCAAGTGCGGCCCGCGACTAGTAGTGCCTTAGGACAAAAAGTTTCTCGTCCGTCCATCCATCCGTCTGTCTCTCTGTCTGTACCAGAACTGACAGCGACCGAAGACACCAGCAAAAAGACCAACGGGACTTCTACAATCAATATCTACCCTCTTTGCCGACCACTCCAACAAATCGGGAATGACCTATTGGGGCCATTTTCGAAATCAGCATCCCAAAATAAAGCGATTGTTCTGTCTACCGACTATCTTAACCGCTACGCCGAAACTAAAGCTCGGCTGGAAGGTAGTGTGGCCGAAGTTGCTGAATTCTGCGTCGAGAATATCATGATACGGCATGATGCCCCGGAAGTGCTCATCATCTACCGTGAAACGCCTTTTGCAGGGGAACTTACCCATGCGATTCTGCAATACAGCCAAACAAGCCACAGGAGGACAACTGCCTACCACCCGCACACCAATAGTCTTACGGAGCGGTTGAACAAGACCCTCGCTAACGTCTTAGCATTGTACGTCGACGTCGAGCACAAGACGAGGGATGCCGTCCTTCCGTACGTAACCTTCGCATGCAACATGGAAGTGCGAGAAACAACGCAGATCCCGTCATTTAAGCTGGTTTACGGAAGGAACCCGACAACGACTCACGACGCCATGCTGCCACATGTTACCAACGAAGAAAATCTTGATGTCACCGCCTATATACAGCGCGCTGAGGTCGCACGATAACTTGCCCGGCTGCAGATCAAAAGCCAGCAAAGGACGGACAGCCGGCACTACAATCTTCGACGGCGCTACGTGACACACCATCCCGGTGAACATCTTTGGGTTTGGACCCCCATACGCCGACCAGGTCTTCGTAAGGATCTTATGCGATGCCATTTCGGACCCTACAAGATCACCCTGCGTATTGGCCCACTGGACTACGAGGTCGTGGGAGACGGCGTTACCCAATCACAGCGGCGCAGCCCATGACCTCAATTCAACCACGTGGTGCGTTTTAAGCCTTTGTACGCCCGCTGACGATCCTTGGGACTTGGTTTCTTTGTTATTTTGTAGTTGAATTTCTTTACTACTGCTAATTTTCTTTTGCTTCCGTACTTGCAGCATCAGAATGACGGTTTCTAAGAGGGGGGCACTGACATGTGTATTTGTTTATCTTTCTCCGGTGACCGATTTTAACCGACTAACAAATATGTTAAGCGCTATCGCTCAGCACAAGACGCGCTTGCATGATGAGGAACTTACTCGAATGCTATCGTTGATTCAATTTGTTGCGTAGGTTCTCGATGAACTTTGCATAATCAGATTGCATGAGCGACACGCATTGTGTATAGTAGTTTCTGGAAGGCACTCCGGCATCAGCGGTTACCTTGGAACTTTGGACGAGTCACTTACACAAAACTTGACGCGCAGATCCGATTTTCGACGAAAGCTGATTTTTCTTGCTGCTATAGTTGTGCTAGATAGAGTGTTACTTGTTTTGCTGGGTACAAGTTTGCTCAATAAATAGTTAAATTTGTAACACAGATTTGACACTGCCTCATTATTCACCGTCACTACAACAGACGAACCTCAACCACGCTTACCGCTTTGTTTGGCTACTAGACGGACTTTGGGCAGAATTATCGCTAGAAAAAGTTTTAAAAGTAGCATCCAAGTTACATAAATTGTTCACAATACACAACACGTAGCAACGTCTATCTTCGTTTACGAAGTGCAGATTAATAAAAGTTGGGTATGTATTACTAGAAGGCAAATATACGTTTCTCTTTCTGTCAATGCTATTCCTAAGACACATACATGGAATTGGCGATTTCGACGGGTGTTCTGAAAAAGAAAGAAAAAAATTATTCGGTCATATATGATCATCACAAAATATGCACCTAATTTTAACAAAATACGGTTCGTGTGAGTGAAGCCTTTAGCACAGACATCGAAGATTTTTTATGTGTAGTTTACTCAATAACAGAAGTCTTAGAAATAGATTGTGAAAATGAGGAAAATATTTTATTCATGCAAAGAACAGGATAAAATTGATGCTACGAGTACTTCCAATGTCTATTCACGAGTTTATCATATCTTTATCATTCTGCGATATTTTTGCTTGCACCATGCATAAGATAGGTCGTTTTTTGTTTTTTTTAATTCATGGATACTTGTAGGCGGAAGAATGGCTAAGGCATGGGCATCTATAAAGAAATACGACATATGGCTAGCAGAGTTAAATGATTCAGTACCTGTTGTGTCACAGTGGCACGTAACCTTACAATAAAACTAGCCAGGAATGAAAGCACACGCAGTGGCCACACGCGGAATAGCTAAATACAAAGAAGTTGACCAGATAATATAGTATTTTCCATACAATGTGCTATTCAGTAAATAGTCTGCGGGCTTTCAACCGTGTAGCGATGTAATACACTGAGGACTCATAACGACATGGATTTCTTATTTCCGTATTGGTGTGAACACATGTGCGGTCAAAACCAGTTTTCTTCTGATTTCGAGGCAGTGAGTTCGATACGGGCGGTGGTGCCGCATTTCGATGAAACCAAGTTTCAAGAACGGGCTCATAGTTGGATTTCATTGAATGGTAAACAAATCTGGCAGGCTAAACTACTCTAGAGGGGGCTCCTAATATGGGGCATCCACACGACGGACGGCTCCACGAAAAATCTGTTGCACGGACGGTTATTCCGCCGCCCGTCCGGCAGCAAAACGCATCCAGACGACGGACGGGGCGATCAGACGACCGCGCCGGAAAAATAAACGTGGTGGCACCACCCGAACCTCTTGCCGTCCGCCGCAAACCCATCAAGTCGTCGTCGTTCACTGTGTGGCCCGTAATTTTCAAACTGACGCTTGTATTTGCTTTAAATTTGTGTCCAGAAGCTTCGACGTCACGATTTGGCACCGTTTCCGAGAGCCATGCTCAGGTTCTTGGCGTGTAGGCTTATAGCGGCCTAACATGACTCAACATAGCCACGAAGACGTTGCGGCGGCCCAGGCTGATCTCAGAGGCTGTGTGTTGCGCTTGTTGCCAGACTTACACAGCATCGTAGGCTAAATCCGCAGCATTTCGACTGCCAGAACCTGGATGCGAAAAATAGCTCAGCATTTTCCGTCCGTGGGGGTCACGGACGACGCGCGGACGGCTTGAATCTGTGACGCGTAGTCACGTTATGCACCATCCGTCGAGGAAAAGACGTAGTGAGTCCGTCGTGTGGATCCACCATTACGGAGTGCCTCATAATGGGATCATGGTCTTGGCACGTCAAACGCCACAAGCTATTTTCACATCCACCTTTATGGCATTTTAGAGCGCTGGATTCCAGAGCTAATCTTGTAGACGCACACACAGGTACGCCACGGTAACATAATTAGTGAATTGTCGCAGGCGAAATACGTGTTTGCTGCCTGCTGGTACTTGCCTTCGGCGTGCATATATGTTTTGTATGTATCCATAAATATAACCACCGAGATACCGGTGGGCCTAGCAGCACACGGCAACCAACCTGTCACGGGAAAGCTTCGCATTAACGTAGAGTCGTGAATACGTCTAAATCTTTTGCGTGACTGGGCTAGAAGCACAAGATATGTTTAGGTGGAACAACAGCAACAAAAGTTCGCCAGACTTACCACGTTTCTTTGAACATCCCCATTCGTACTGCGTTAAGCGGTAATATTGGGATATCCGGATATCTGTATAACATCAGGTGCTCTAGTAGCTTAACATCACGGCACCCTTCACCAAAATGCTTGAAGCCTCGTAAACGCAAATAAAAGAACAGAAGAATTTCAGAGTAGCCGTGGGTGGAAACGAATACTGCAGGGCTGTCAAGCAGTTACTCAACAGCCTATCCACAGAAAAGTTGCATTATGTTCATATTCTTCGCTCAAGTTCCAAATGTGGTAAAGGTCACACAAAAGATATCAGCCGAAAGTATAAAATTATTTCTTTCAGACTCATAATTAGGTCTTGTGAGTCCCAAGGGGCCGTCAGAGAAACAGCACTCAACACGGTCGTCTTCCTTCACATTGTAAGCGAAGAATAGCTTTTTTTTACCTTGCTGAGCTCTGCGAACTATTACCGAACGAAGTATTATTCAAACAGCGTATTGACAACAAGTTAACAAAGTAGTATAAAAAATTTTAATCGAACGTGTCGCAACAATGAATTAAATATGAAATTCCACACTGATTTGTTTATATATAGCCTGAAATGCACAAGAATAGCATACAAATTGTGTAGTGCGCCTTCTCGTCTACTTAAATTTGGGGAACCCGGGTTCAAGATAGCGTGACCACAAGGTCTGTCAGGTTACCTGAAAAAGAAACCCCAGCTGCAGAACTGAGAGTATATTAGGAGATGTGGTTCAATACACAAAAGTGGAGAGGCTTAGCGCAGCCATTGACATTCGCCTGCTGAGTCTGTGGCTTGAGGAATCATTTCACGGTGAGTTAAGGTGGTGAATAAAATTACATAACTGGCAGTTTTTCATGAAATTACTATTGCAGCGTAATACCAATACTCGGGTAACTGCGTATGCACTCCGACCACCGCAATAAAATAGTCATGTTAATGTCTGTCGCACCGCTTGATACCAAGACCCATGTGGCTTATGTGGGGTACACCCAAACTTGAACCAATTCTCGTGGGAATGCCCCAAACCACCCATCCATCATCCCATAGCTTAAAGCCTTAAACTTCATCCCGCCAGGAGGAGGCCACTCTTCCATTAACCTCTTTCAGACGAAGCTGGATCAATAGGTATATGCCAGTGCGTACGTATCATGGACCACATTCATGCCATGTTTGGCCACTGGTTGGGAGCCGCTCTTCAATGCATCGCTTTCCTTGCAATTTGGTTTACAGCATGTGTCGCTATAAATGTGTTCCACTTTTCAATGAAGCTCTTTGACGCTAACTTGGGGCATCGGGTAGGTGCGGAAATTCAGGGACAAAATAATACTTAGATTTTCTACGGTATTGGCGGAATTGAACTGACGCTAGAGGTGGCGCATCGCGGCCAGAGGAAAACTCAAGAGAGGAGCCAGCTGTAGCAAAAGTGCCATACATGACGAGTTTCCGCAGTGTCAATGCCGCTTATCGCTCACGTGGAAAAAAATACTCAGATGGTTCCAATCGGTATATTTCGTTTGCTTTAAATATTTTGTACTTCCTAAAGAGTAGACTTGTATTTTTCTAATGTAAGCATTTTTAGTTTTAGATTTTTGTAGAGCACAATTTTTTATCAACAATGCAAATGAATGGGTAGAGAACATTTACTTACGGTCAGTCCTATCGCTTCCCGGGCTACAGGACACCGAGAGCAGTAACCAACACAGCATTGATATTTGAACGATCATCGCCATGGCTGCAATAACATTCAGCTGGTGTCGCATTTTTATATATGCCGTGCTATTTCTTCATGGATTTACGCATTGTTAGATTAGATTAGGGGAGGGGGGGAGAGGGCATGTTGGTTTGAAGTTTGAAATGTTTCTTAACTTCTAGTTAACTGAGTGGCTATCACTTCACCACGACACAGACAATAGTGCGATGCCTGCATATTTTTATCCCACGCCATGCACCTGCCACAAGAAAAAATGTTTTCATTGTTCTCTACACAGCAGCAAGAGTGAAAACGTAAGTAAGGTGATGCAGGCTGCGAGGACATCAGTGGCCTATTATTATAAGTAAAAGCAAATGAGTGCCATAAAAAACACCGTCGAGCTCCTTCTGTTTCTACAAAAGCGAATTAAATTCCAATGAGAGTGTGTGTAATAGCAAAATATCTGACCCTGCCAGCATGACGGCTTGATGTAGAGAGATTATGTTTTTAGATTTCACTCCCTTTGCAATCGTTCGGAACATGTGCGAGCTAACGTTATGAAAAGTCATATAGGAGGCTCTCTACAAGTGCTCCAGTAAGCGTCCCAGGAACGTTTTTTTTTTTTCACACCTCTGCAGCGCAGTAAAACATTGCAGTGAATTTACTATTTCACTAAAAGAAGCTCGAGTACTTCAGTGAAGAATGCACTTAGACAAACGGGTCTGTATTTTATGTTCCTTGCAGTCAGTTTCAACACATGCCTTGTTTTATTTTCTTTGTATTAGGTCCACCCGTACTGCAAAATATCAGTAACCGTCCAACATGGGTATGCTAATTATTCATACGAACTATACCACTTCCCGCTCAAAAGGTGTAGTGGAACACGAATCGTGATAAAGCGATAGCAATGGCCTCAAAATGAAAAATCAAGGAAATTGCCAGGCACCAGAGGGTTTGTGTTTCGCTCTACACCGCTGTATCACGCATTGCATTAGGGAGGCAGTGTTGTAATACATGCCGTACGCAAATATTTGCATTTGCAACTCACTGATACTAACACCAGCATCAAATGTGCGAGCAATATTCTCAAAATAGGTCTGCAGGAAATATTCATAGGTGTTTCTTAGCGACCTCCAAACTCTTTATTATATTATATAATATTTATTATATAATATATTATATTATATTATATTTCGTAAATCATATGCACACCAGTGAGCAAAAGTATACGGACCACAGGGTCGCCGAAAAAAATGAATTTCTTCGTAATTAACAAGCATAAACTGAAATTGATGAGTGCACTGAAAAGTTCGCAATGCCAAGTTCGGACTGCAGTCCTCAATTTCAAGTTGCGTTCTTAGGCAGAGTAAAAAATCGGCTTTTTCGCGCAACCCCTGGTCCGTATACTTTTGCTCACGGGTGTACGATGAGCCTAACGTCCTTCAATCATGTTACAGTTCATTACCTCAGTTTTCCTTTGGGGACTTTCATTCTCCTGGTGTCACATCGAGTAAAGAGCCAACTTTTCTTTAGCTATGCATCCCCACTCGCTTCCCATTTCTTCCTCATGTGTGCTCTTTTCACGTTGACGCAGCGTGTGGACCAGGCGGCAGATTTACGCACTATGTTATGAACACCAGTGATCACCTGTTTACAGGGCATGTCAAACTTTTTAACGCGAGAGTATTTCGTGGCTATTTATGCGAGCCCCTGTCATTAGAAAGCCGTGGCAGAAAAACGGCACACACATCACTTCATCTTCATATACCATAAGGAAAACGTTACCGTGACGTTTCACTTCGTGAACGCGGGTTTCGCGAACGCCTATGGATGGCACGAACATGCACAGCGACCACCGCAGCGTCGAAGCACAAACGAAAAAGGGCGCGAAAGCGGCGATTCGCTTCTCGACCTCCAGGCGCTTTCCTGCACTGGCACTCGCTTCTCTCGGAGCTTCAAACACAATATCCCCAATTTTACTGACAGGCTATCTACGCTTACGCTTAAAGAGAAGTGGTGACCATGAGGACTCCATCCTCGGCCCTACCACCAGTGCTACCGCGCCGTAGCCCAGCGCGCTAACCACAGCACCACCGTTGCATTGTGCCGCTGTTTTGTGCCGACAGTGAATGCATCTAGCCTGTGCACGTAGTTGGGCACTACCTGGCGGGCGATACGGGAGATGTCGTAGCGAGAAAATAAAGAGAACGACTAGATATGTGTGTCATAACAAACTACAGGTCTTGTGCGACCGTGAAGAAGGTCTATAAATAATCGCTATCATCGAATAAAAACCACCCGCCCTTCCCCTGTCGAGAAAATGGGGGTAAGCGAAGGTTGTGGCAAGACGACGCTGTTGCAGGCGTTCCTCTTTGCCCTATACTCGCGGTCAGCGGCTCTTCGCTGACGTTTGGCCGCAACATCGCGGTCCCGGAACTCGGCTTCCGCGGATCTTTGCTGATGTTTCGCCTGGGCTTCGGATACAGTTATGCTAGAATCGGCGCGTCGACGACGAACCCTTTCACGAGCGAGTTCGCGGCGCCATTGCTCAAACGCAGCCTGGTCCTCGGCGGAACACACCACGAGCGGCCTTCCCATCCGAAGCCCCGAAACTGTTCTGAGGCGAGGGAAGCCCGGCGGAGCGCACGCCATCCCCGGTCCTTTCCCTCGCCGTGACACACCAAACGACCCTGATTGGTCGAGCGCGTCACGTGATCCGGCGCCGGCACAGCTTTCCGCGCACCTGCTCTAGTATGGGAGTGGAACTAGCGAAGTGAGCTTACATTTCTTCGTTGGTTGGCGCTTTAAAACATCGTCGCCCAGATACTTAACGGTACCGGCTTCCTAGGAAGTAAATATTGGGCCTATATAAGGCAATCCAACCGCACCTGCAAACGCGTACAGAGCACGCACATGAATACCACTGGACGCGCAGGTGCTGCTAGCCTTGCGCTAGACTATGTAACGCTATTTTTTTTAAAGCGAAGCTTTTCTTTGTGGACCTCCCCGGGTTTCAGTGACCGTGGGTGCTATCTGGCTCTTCTCTTACCGTTTAGACCAAACCGGAGGGCGCGCGGGACGTCACTGACGCTGGGTTCATTGCACCACCACCAGATGGCGCTCATGTCCGTGTATCCACAAGCAAGAAATTAGAAGGGAAAATCTGTACGATAACACAAAGGGTAGTAACTTCTTATCTGAGGCTCGCGGCGGTTGCCCACGGACAAAAGCATACCAGAGCAAATATTCGGAACTAGATGAGGCATGTGTATACTGCAGCAAAAATCCGGAGACCACTCAGCACATACTAATACAATGTTAAGGAATTCACCCAGTGAGAACCGTAGCTAACGTGCGCCTTCCGGAAGGGCTTGGGTTTAAAGAGGATGGAAGAATCAACCGGTCAGCATTCGAGATACGCAAGAGACGTTTCAGAGTACTGGTGAGAAAAAAGCAGGGAAAATATTGATTTCTTATTCGCCAGATTTATTTATTCGCCAGATGTGAAATTTATGGGTTCATTTTGATTATTCTGTGGATCAGGCATTTAGAGCATATTTTAGGTTTGTGCAAATTGACTAAGGAAGCACTTCTATCTACAAGCCGGGGCCGCTCTCATGGATATTAAATGGTTGACGAGGTCAGACTTGTTGTTGTGCAAAGATTTGGGAGCTGAGGCGGACAAAACAATTAAAAGACCAGATATCCAATAGACAATTACATATAGTGACAATGACAATGTGAGCATTAAGATTGCTTGAGGGGTGGTACAGCAAACGCAGAAGCGCAAACGAGAACGTCAAGAGCGCCAGAGTGAACGTGAGCGAGAACGGCAAAAACATGAAAGAGTAATGACAACATTGAACAAAGAGATTGAAGGTTCGATCAAACAAATACAACGACAGCCTGGTAAATCTGCAGATAGCACGCAGCGAAAGTAGGAGAAAGTCGCTAGCAGATTTTCGTGGAGTAGAGGGGAGTAGTACCTGTGAGTTTAGCAGCACGTTCATAAGTGAACCGAATATGTTATCTCTTAACGATGCTTAGTGGCAACGGAGGCCGTTGAGGGCTGTAATAAGAGCGACGAGATGCTGTGTTAACCGAGCAGTGCAGGGCCAGCTAGGCCAGCTGTGAATGAATTGGCATAGTCACCGTGTGTGTACGTTGCAGGTATTGTTAACGGGGTTTTCACGAAGTACAGAGTGCTCATGACCCGACAGACAAAAGTACCCATGACGAGTCCTGGCTGTGTGCCGAAGCGCAGTGCAAGCAGTACGACGCAGTTGAAGGCAGTCCGCAGGAGTGCGAGCTGCGTAGCTCAAACCGAGACCGAGTGATGACGTTGAAGGCATTGTTGAGGGATCGGTGAAGCTGCCCGCCACTCTAGGTGGCGAAAAGAGCGATGATTTGGAGAATAATTCGGATTGTGCGGGTGAGACACCGATCGAGACCAACGAGATGTGTGCCAATGCATAGAGTGGAGGGAATGAGGCAGTAGTTCGCCGCAGTGAGAGTTGCGCAGCTCGAATAAAGACTGCTGCATTGTTTCAGAGCCGGTTAAGCTGTCCGCCAGTCCACACAAAGAAAGAGATAGTTTACGTAGAGATCACTCAGACTGCCTGTGTGAGACAGGGATCTGGGCTGACGAATTCTATAACGGTCAGCACGATGCACGAGAAGATAGCACGAAAGTGAGCCCTAGAAAGAAGCGCCGGAGAAAGCAACGATGTAAAGATCAGAATGCGGCAGAGAGCATGACGCGGCCTAAGAAAGTGAGAAGCGTCAGAAAGCATGGTCATAAGAAGCCAACAAACAATGACATGAAGGACAACACAGGGGAAATTATTTGCACTAACTAATTCAATTAAAGAAATGATGAAAAATGGAAATGAACATGGTTGAAAAAACAACTGGCCGCAGGTGGGGAACGATCCCACATCTTCGCGTAATGCGTGCGATGCTCTTACCATTGGGCTACCGCGGCGCCGTTTTTCCATTCAATTTCTGGAGTGTTTCTGTTTTTAAAACTTGAACTAACCCGGGGACTAACCCAAAAAGATCGCATACTCGTGACGCCTACGGCAGAAAGGGTGTTCCATGTGCACCCTTACGTTTGTGAGTGGTGGCGCTGGCTAACACTCCCTGGGTTTACTCCGTGTGCTCGGAGAATAGAGTCCAAGGACTGTCTCCATTGGCCGAACATGACGGCACTTGCACGGGCCCTAGGATTGGATGAACATGAGAACACCTGTACGGGTTCGACGATTCGCTGAAAATCAGTCCTTCAGTCCCCGACGGACCGAAAGGATTATAAGCCAGAGAAACATCGAGAAAAGAGAGACGTTCTTCTGGCCGTGGCCCGGAGCGTCCGATTTGCTGCCGACCGTAACGATGACTTTTTTTACTGTTATTTTGTTTAGTTATATTCCAGCACTTAATGTAAATAAATCTTCATTTTTCTAAGTCCTCTTCCAACGTTGGCCAACTCCCGCACTTAACGGCAACATGTAATAAGGCCTTGTCTTCCGCCATCGCTTCTGTAGCGAATGTGACAGAGCCTAAAACGGACATATTTTTACGACCCTAATGTGTATTTACTAGAAAAAAAACTAAGTTCCCGCATTTGCATATTAAGATTAATGCTCATCATAGTGTCCCATTTGGGGCCTACGCGTAGAGCTTTAGCCAAAGAAACGTTTGCAAAAAAAAGTACTAATATGTCTGTCTCACAAAAAATAGGGGAAATTAGAGAACAGATGTGGCATTAGTTGCAATATTAATATTTTAATTTTAAATGATTTATTATCTCCTAACAAGCTATCATTTCTAAATTACACGTTTGCCATTAGTACTACCTAAAATATTGTATATAAATCACATTACCCTGCCTTATACTTTCTGTCCGATGTTGCATCTTCCCTTCTCGGTTTAGACGCAACCATCGTGGCTAATCTCCCGCAGTGGGTAAGTGACATGGTATTAGAAGCAAGAAAGCAATGAAACGAAATTAACGCGTGGGCGTGAACAGCGGGACGCCAGGAAAAAGAAAAGAAGAGAACGAAGGCGACCACGCGTGTTTCTTCGTCGCCATTTCAGTGATTCGGAAACCTGGCGAGGGCACCTGTCTTCGCGACGTCATGACTCTCCTGAACGTGAAGGTAGTCTTCGTTCTCGGGGTCTTGTATGGTGCAAGCAGGTTGCTGGTTGACCAGCTGTCGCAGCTAGCGTTCCCCCACTGCGACCACCCGACGAAGTGCTTCGACTACGAGGAGGAGCTAGCCGCCAGCATTCACCCCGAAGCGGACCCGTGCGATAACCTGTACGATCACGTCTGCGCCAAATGGGACAGGCTTCACCCGCAAGACCATCCGTCAACCTGGGGCCAAATACGTTTGCTCCAAGGTCGCGTGCTGTCGTTCTTGCTGGGTAAGCTCCAGCAGTCGCCCAGCGAGCAGCCCATCCTGGCGATGCAGAGGACAGTTTCCGGCTTCCAGAGCTGCCTCAAAGTTTACGCGGAGCGCAGAGACGACACGAAGGTGAGCTCCGGCTTTGGTACGATTGAGCTACTGAACGCGACAACACAAAAAAGGGGGTGGGGGGCGTGATTTGTGGCGTCTCATCACAGTCGTAATTAACAAAGGTTTCCTAGTGAATGAGCGCATCCAGAGAAACCTGCTTCTTAGTGAACGGCAGCTATGACTGAGAGTATGAGAAAAATGCTGAACTGGACAATGATGGCCCGTCGTAACCCACCGTCGTTGCTTAGTGGTTATGGCGTTGGGCTCCTACGCACGAGGTCGCGGCATCGAATCCCGGTCACGGCGGCCGAATTTAGATGGGGGCGAAATGCAAGCACACCCTTGATCTTAGATTTAGGTGCACGTTAAAGAACCTCAGGTGGTCCAAATTTTCCGGAGCCCCACACTACAGTCTGCCTCATAATCATATCGTAGTTTTGGCACGTGAAACCCCATCATTAAATTTAATTTAATTAATGGTCCGTCGTAGATGGCAATACAGCACACGCAGCTTCTGAAACGTGGGTCCAGATTTACTGATGCATATTATTTATAGATAATAATAGTCAATTTGTAAATTCACCTAAGTCGATCACTCTCTGACGCTGCATTACAAACAAAAGCTCTCCTCTGTACGGGTTGATCATATTTATGTTTTACGGAATTTCCAAGAATTGTCTTTGGCAGTTACATAATTATTGTTCTAGAGCTGGATTACTCAAAGATGCAGACAGTAACAGCACGAGAAATCGAAACACATATTTAACTTATTACCAAACATTAACTAATTACCTTCCTAATTACTAACTTTACAGCACATATTGCAATTTACTGGTTGTGGCCGGTAAAGATTACAAGACGTGTGCAGATGAAGTGAATTTCCATGATGAGAACAGTTTCAAGATATTTCTGAAAATGTTGGATAAAATACGTGGTCGTTCCACTTAATTTTGCGCTGTAATGCATAAAGAGCATTTTGTTAAATTATGTGGCACAACATTGCATTTATACGGCTTTTTTGATGGGACAGATCTCGGAACTGGTTTTATTCTCAAATTTCATTCGAAGTAAGGACACCTTGTTAGGTCAATGGCTACAATTCTTAAGGTGCAGTATGTTACGTTGTGGAATTAATAGGTTATTAAGTAATTTTAGCTCACTCCTGCGGTGAGCAGCGGCGGCGGCGGCGTAAACCAAGCGAACGAGCACAGCGAAATATGAAATCGAACGCGGATCGCGGCGGGGTATGAAAGACGCGAGGAGGCAAGTGAAGAGGAGGGTTCAGTGACGATGACTACTATATGGCGCCATAGTAGCGCACGTCGTCTGGTAGATTTGTCGGCGGAGGCTGCTGTGAGTCCCACCCACCTGTCAACCCACGCGCTAGCTCTCGCGATCTCCAGATTAACGAGGCACTCGCGCTGTACTTGGCTCCGTTTGCAACGTGGCGCACGAGACTTATTGTCCGCGCCAGCCAATACAGTTAAACTTCCTCGATATAAGGAAGTCGGTAAAATCGGCAATATGTTTTGTTATATCGAAATTTTGTTGTTTTGAAATTCGACCATTTAGTGCAAATAATTACAGTCGCGATCAATTTGTTCTTGCATGGAAAGGGGCCGCAATATTTTCCGAACTATCGGCCAGTAGAAAAAAGGAAATTTGATTCAGAAACCACTTCATTTTGTTTAATTTGGGAATCGGGGATGAATGATACGGCTTCATGCCACGTCGACGATATGTTCACATCGGTGGTACGAATTAAGCGAAGCTAGCCACGCTTTCGGGTTCACTCTGCCCCCGCGGATGATAGATAGCGTCGCCCGCAGTGTGACGATGCTACCTTGAAAGGCACCGTCAGCGGGGAGCGAATGCTTCGTCGGCCTCTCGATTCAACGGGTCTCCGAAACTATAGATTACGCAATCTCCAATAATAAAAGCGCTTGATGACAGCTTACATGATGCCACGCTGTCTCGGCACGACCACTCTTTGCACACGCGGCAAATTACCTCTAAAATACGGTGCACGCCTACGTATGCGCTCAGCCGCGTCTACGGCCACGCGCAGCCACGGCCAAGACGCGCGCGAACTTACCTAAAACCCCTATATATAAAAAGTAGCGCCATACACTTCCCTCCTCCTCCGTTCCACTATCGCGCTCGGCGCGACCAGCGCGATCGAAGCGCGATATCGACAGTGGCGCCGCCTGCGTCGGGCCTGCCGTGGCAGACAACAGCTAACGCGCTACCAGAGGAAATCCGAGGAAAACTTCGATCGCGCCCTGCGGAGAAGTTTTTGAGGCGCGATTTTGCTTCGTCAGTTAGTAACTGGTCTTAACAATGCCGGTTTGGAAGTAGCAACGTGGCGATGCGAGGCGGCGCAAATATCAAGTGTGCAGCAAGCGTTTGCGCACGCCGGATGGTAAACAAAAAAAATCACAGCATATCCACGGGGTGAATGATGATGAGTGGGCGAAGCTCCGGAGGGAATCATCGGATCTCCCGCTTAAGGGGACGCTAGCACAAACGCGTTAGAAACGTGCAGTACTCTCTAGTAAGGGGGAGCGGCCACAGCGTCTTACGCAGCCATTTACACATGCCGGAACGTGCACCGCGTTTGCCGACGCCATCACATGACTGCTGAGAGAGTATACCCCCCGTATTCATAAACTCTCCTCGACTTGAACTTGACTTGCCACCGCTTTGGGCAGCGCGTTCGAAACGCGTTGAAGGTAAGGCGGAGAGGCCACAGCGTCTTACACCAGCTTCTTACACGGGCCGTAACGCGCTAGCACAAACGCGTTATAAACGCGCTAGAAACGCGGCCTTTCGTTAATGTTGGGTATTTATTGCCATCGTGGTGCGTGTGTCCATGTCCGCTTCGTGGCGTAGTGGGCTAACGCCGCGCGCTCGGAAGCGAGGGGTTCG
Organism: Dermacentor silvarum; assembly: GCF_013339745.2. Lineage (NCBI taxonomy): Eukaryota > Metazoa > Arthropoda > Arachnida > Ixodida > Ixodidae > Dermacentor > Dermacentor silvarum. The sequence continues at coordinate 87,343,165 of NC_051162.1, forward strand.
TGGTTCGATTCCGCGCTACGGACACAACTTCGGAATTTTTTTTCTCATTTTTCTCAGACTGGTTACACACTACTGGTTACACACTACTACTACGACGACGGGGACGGAACGGGGGCCGCTATAAGGAGCTTCGCCCCTAAAAAAGTCTTTTGCCCTCGCCTTGTCGGTTGCGGCAACTTAAGGCGCAGCAGCATGCTATCACAACGAAGTTCTTGTCCCTAACACGTTTGATCCGTTTGTGCGTACAGCACTTTCGTCGCACAGGCCCGAGAATGGCAGTCGGAGCGTGCTGGAAAGAAAAAAAATATACAAAAGCGCAACGCGTGCTTCCACGTGACACGGATTGACCGATGGGGGAGCGGAGGAGACTGGGGTGACAGGAGGCGGCGAGGAGGAAACGCCGGGATGAACGCGGTGGCGGCAAGATCTAAGAATGGCGCTACCTTTTATATTGCCACCTGGTGTTTTGAGCCAGCAAACGATCAGCATTGCGTGCCCAGCAAGAACGGCGAAGAAACGACGAAGTCGAAGATCCCGCGCCAGCTGGAGAACCGTCTTTTCATGTCTGGCATTCATCGGGTCTGGCTGCTTGTACTGTTGATTGATCTTGCCTTAGCGCGTGACAAACTGGTGGAGGTGCTGGGTAATCTAATCTATGCACCAAACCCCTCCGAGCAGCAGGAGCTCCAGTCCTGTACCGGTGGTTACGCCTGTACACCGCGCCAGCAGAAGGATCCGTGGACAAGCCCCTGAGTTTGGACTCCTCCCAGAGACAATGGCAGCTCCGACCACCCCAACCGGTATGGAAGGCACTACGCCGATTCATTGCACGCTACTTAGTCCGCGAACGCCGAATCCTTTCCACGGTGCCATGCATGAGGATGTTGAAGATTGGCTGGTGCACTATGAACGTGTTGCCTCGTACAACAAGTGGAACGATGCAGACAAACTGAAAAACGTATATTTCAGCCTTAACGATGGCGCACGTGTTTGGTATGAGAACCGTGCAGATGCCCTAACTTCTTGGGAAGAATTCAAACGCCGTCTTTTTGAGACGTATGCGAGCCCTGATCGCCGAGAACGAGCTGAGCGTGATCTCCAGTCCCGTATACAAATGCCGAATGAAGGTGTCGCAATGTACGTCGAGGACATGACACGTCTCTTTCGACGAGCCGACCCCAGCATGTCGGAAGAAAAGAAGGTGCAGTACCTGATGCGCGGAGTGAAAGAGCAGCTGTTCGGCGGTCTCGTGCGCAGTCCTCCAAAGACTGTATCAGAATTTCTTTCCGAGGCCGTCACCATGGAACAGACTCTTCGGCAGCGGGCACCATCATACGAACGCCAAGTGAACGCTGCCTCACCTACGGACTTCTTCGGAGCTCTCGGGGGCCACGTCGATTTCTTTCGAGAGCTCATCCGGTCCGTTATCCGCGAAGAACTGCAGAAACTGTCCGTACCCACACAGCCGACGCTCAGCTCTTTGTCCAGCGTTGTCCGTGACGAAGTGCATCATGCGTTAAGAGAACCACCCTTCAGCACAGACGCTCAACCGCTAAGAACTGACAGCACCCGTATGTCATATTCGCAAGCTTTGCGGCAACCTGCCCCACCTTCCTTCCCGCTTCGGAGCGCGTCTCCGGCCATACTAAAGTCCGACCAAGCGACCTCTTATTACCACGACCACCGCCAGGCCCCAAGGAAATCAGACGTGTGGCGGGCACCTAATCGCCGTCCGCTTTGCTTTCACTGTGGTGAAGCTGGGCATGTCTACCGACAGTGCTCTTATCGAGAGCTCGGATTACGCGGATTCTCGGCAAACTCGCCGCGACCTAGGTTCGGCCAGCGTCCTCCTGCGATTGAAGAATACGTTGCCCAGCAGCGCGGATCCTCATCAGCTCGACACCAGTCACGCTCCCCTTCGCCGCGGCGATTTCCTCCGACTCGCCGTACGTATTCGAGTGTGGTGCAGGGTCGGTCGCCCAGTCCGCGCCGGGAAAACTAACCACAGCGGCCTTCGGGGGCGAGGCCGCTCTGTCTGGACGTACTCAAGGACCCCTGCTGACCCGTACGCGACCCGACGATACATCGACGACGACAGTACCTGCTGATTACAGACGACGAATTTCCTTGGACATTCCTGTATTGCTCGACGGTCGTGACGTGACTGCTTTAGTGGACACTGGAGCAGATTATTCGATAATCAGCGAAAAACTGGCCACCCTTCTGAAGAAAGTGACGACGCCTTGGAATCAAACGCCAGTTCGTACAGCTGGCGGGCACATCGTCACACCACTCGGCATGTGCACGGCACGAATACAGATTCGCGGCTCTACGTTTGTTGCCAGCTTGAGCATTCTCCCTCAGTGTTCTCGTGACCTAATCATCGGCATGGACTTTCTCAGGGAGCACGGAGCTATCATCGACATTCGACAACGCCTCGTCACTTTCTCGACAAAGAGCGCCGCTGCGACGACCAACACCATCCACGCTCGAGCACCTCTTCGTGTCATCGACGACGCTGTCACGTTACCACCGCGTGCAAGTATCGTGGTTCAAGTGGCATGTGACAGACTCTTACACGGTGAAGCGGTCGCAGAAAGCAATCACCCTCTCCTGCTTTCTCAAGGTGTTTGCGTAGCAAGAAGCCTTATTGATCTCCATGATGGTCACTGTGACGTTCTTGTCACGAACTTCAGCTACGAACACCGCCACCTTTTCCCTGGTACTGTCATCGCCTACGCCGACCCGATCGCCGACGTCACTGAATGTTTTGCTGCCCAGGCAATCGGCACTACTAAAGCACCTCTAAGCAACGTCGACATTAGTGCAACGCTTTCTGAAGACAACAAACAACCCCTGCGTGACCTGTTGCTCGAATTCCACTCTTGCTTTGCACGGTCGTCGAAGATACGTCAAACGTCGATTACTAAACACCGTATCATCACCTATGACGACGTGCACCCCATACGGCAGCAGCCTTATCGTGTTTCCCCGACCGAACGACATGCCATTCAAACGCAGGTGAAGGAAATGCTTCAAGACGGCGTAATACAGCCTTCATGCAGTCCCTGGTCGTCGCCTGTCGTGCTTGTTAAAAAGAAAGATGGCACGCTTCGGTTTTGTGTTGACTACCGGAAGCTAAACAACGTCACAAAGAAAGACGTATACCCGTTGCCTCGTGTCGACGATTCTCTGGACAGGCTGAGGCGCGCGAAGTATTTCTCCTCTATTGATCTGAAAAGTGGCTACTGGCAAATTGAAGTAGATGAGCGGGACCGCGAGAAAACTGCCTTTGTGACTACGGACGGCCTTTACGAATTTAGAGTACTTCCTTTCGGCCTCTGTTCCGCTCCAGCCACATTCCAGCGAATGATGGATACCGTTCTCGCTGACCTCAAATGGAAAAGCTGCCTCGTCTATCTCGATGATGTCGTTGTCTTTTCGGAAACTTTTGACGAGCACCTTCGACGCCTTCGGAACGTACTCGAAGCCATTCGATCGGCTGACCTTACCCTCAAGCCAGAGAAATGCCATTTCGGTTACGAGGAACTGAAGTTTCTCGGTCACGTCGTGAGCGCGGCAGGTGTTCGGCCCGATTCCGAGAAGACTGCTGCCGTAGCTGCTTTTCCAGCTCCAACCGACAAGAAAAGTGTCAGACGATTTTTGGGCTTGTGCGCATATTATCGACGCTTCATTGAAAATTTTTCGAAGATTGCAGAGCCGCTATTTCGCCTTACGCGTGACGACTCGCCATTCCTCTGGACTGATGAACAACAGACCGCCTTTGCCGAGCTACAAAGTCGATTGTCTTCTCCTCCCGTGCTCGGTCATTTCGATGAGGACGCTGACACAGAAGTACGCACTGACGCCAGCAATATTGGTCTCGGAGCTATCCTGGTGCAAAGGCAAGACGGGACTGAACGAGTTATAGCTTACGCGAGCCGCACTCTGTCACGCGCCGAGTCCAATTATTCCACCACAGAGAAGGAGTGCCTCGCGGTCATTTGGGCTACTACAAAGTTTAGGCCGTATCTCTACGGGCGGCCATTTAAAGTTGTGCCCGATCATCACGCTTTGTGCTAGTTGGCCAACCTACGAGACCCTTCTGGACGATTGGCACGTTGGAGTCTGCGACTCCAGGAATTTAACATCACCATCGTATACAAGTCTGGCTGAAAACATGAAGATGCTGACACGCTATCACGAGCACCTGTTGAATCCCAGAATCCTGACGAGGAAGATGACAGCGCCTTCCTGGGAGCCCTCAGCCGTCCGGATCTGCTCGCTAAACAGCGATCGGACGCTGAGTTAAGGCCAATATATATATATATATATATATATATATATAAGCACACTCGCGCGTCAGGAAGTGGCCGCACGCGAGCGCCTTTCTTTGTTTCTCCGTGGAAGAGAGAAGCTTCGCGTGCGCTCGCTGTAACACCCAAGAATGCCAGACACGAAAAGACGGTTCTCCAGCTGGCGCGGGATCTTCGACTTCGTCGTCTTCTTCGCCGTTCTTGCTGGGCACGCAATGCTGATCGTTTGCTGGCTCAAAACACCAGGTGGCAATATATAGGGGCTTTAGAACTTACTCCCTAATTCCGCGCCCCCTCGCGTGCTCTTGATCGCGTTACCGCTAGATCGCCCCCTCCCCCTCTTTCCCTTTGCTAGCGCGGGAAGGCGGCACTCGTGAAGCAACCATCTTTCTTGTCTCACCCTCGCACACTTTCACTCGCACCAAAAGCAAACATTGCGCAGGGCGCGACCGGACCTTATCCACTTTGTACGGAACATGATGCTGCTCCACATCGGCAGTCGCTCTTGTCGCACGGCGCGCGCTAAGAGAGGTGCGTTCGCAAGCCGCCGCTTGTAATTAAATTATTTCACCATCTGCGTCCGCGGAAGTTTCCATTTATTAGACAGTTTTAGGTAGGCGTCCGCAACAGCTCTGCGTATACGCAGCAAACCAGCGAAGTCGACAGTGCGCATGCGCAGTACGTAGGAACACACACAGTCTCTTGCGTGCACCCGCAGCTTTTCGAAAGCTGCGTAGCGTCCGCTGCGGGTTCTGCGGGCTTTGCGGGACGTTCTCGAGTGTTCTCGCTTGTCTACGAGAGCGCGGTTTTCAATATCTCGCGCCTCCATGAGAGCGCAGTGTTCGATATGGCTGCGGCCAACCTGCCGTGGTTGCTCAGTGACTGTGGTGTCGGGTTGCTGAGCACGAGGTCCCGGGATCAAATCCCGGCCACGGCGGCCGCATTTCGATGGGGACGAAATGCGAAAACAACCGTGTACTTAGATTTAGGTGCACGTTAAAGAACCCCAGATGGTCCAAATTTCCGGAGTCCCCCACTAATGCGTGCCTCATAATCAGATCATGGTTTTGGCACGTAAAACCCCATAATTTAATTCTTCTTTAATTTTTCGGCCGAAGTATGTCGCGCGAGTGCTTGGGGTGACACTACTAGGCGGGTCAAATTTAGCCCTGCAGTTGAGCTGGAGATGCTCTCGTATGTGCGAAACGCGTACCCTTTTCGCGACCAGAGGATGTGGACACATATAGTAGCGAAAATGCAGGATTTAACAAACCAGCCATTCACAAGTTGGACACTGCGCGAGCACACCTACCTACTGCTCGGACGGTTCGTCGCGAAAGACCGTGTAGCCCTCCGCAGGTAAGTGTTGGCTAACTGTGCGAAATATGTTCTTTAAATTAGTTAATGCGCATTCTTTGGTGTCTGTTTTTAGGTCGGGGACGGAGGAGGACTACAGTCAGCGCGAGTCACTCTTGCAAGAAACACTCGGCCTAGCTCGGGAAAGAGGAGTGAAGATTCGGGCTCCACGAAGGGCCAACGCGTCGAGCGCCCGTGAAGTTGCAAGAGCCCACCGTCGTAAATGGCGCGACTACAGCGGCAGCATAAAATTCGGCGCCGCTTGCTAGGGATGCCGCTGCCGAGCTGCACGTTCCGAAGAACACTGTTGACGGCGCCTGTGAGTGCATTCGGCAATGTCCCTGTCGGCAACCTACCTAGCTGTTGCACTGCACCATAGTAATTCTTCCTTGCAATTTCATATTATGCTGCTGTGCTCGGCATGCTGCGCAAATGTTGTCACGGTATCAATTCCTTTGGCACAATTTTCTTTCTCGTGTCACTCTCGGGAGGTACTTTTCCTTGTATATGCAAATGTCAATGCTGAAGACACCGCCACGCAGCTCTTTGAAGAAATTCTGAAAAACGAAGACGCCAGAAGCGACGACCTCGAAGACATCACCTCAATCCAAGGTTTGGATGAACAGCCTCCCGTAATCGCTGAGCAGCCTTCAACCCCCTTCGCTGGCCCCAGCAGAGATGCCTCGTCCAACCAAACAGGAGACGCAGGGACTGAGAATGGCCAGCTTGAGGCGACCCCTTCCACGTCCTACCCTGCTGCACGAAATACACCACGTGGTATGTGCTTTTCAGTAACTTCATGTGCCCCTTGATTTGCATCTGAAATGAAAATGAAGCTTATGGTTGTTTTCTCATGTTCGCAATTTTTAACACTCTTTTATGTGCCTCCCAGCTGTAGCACTGCATTCTACTTTTTTGTGAACGTTTCTTTTTCTTTTTTTTACATGGCAGCTAGAAGGCCTAGTGAAAAGGATGCAAATTATCAATTCCTTGAAAAAAGAATGCGGCACGACTTGCTCATTAAAGAAAAAGACTTTGCCCTCGAGTCGAGGCATCTGGCACTCGAAGAGGACAGGCTGGCCTCGGGAAAAGAGCGGACTTTCAACGAAGGTTGGCTAGTCAACTTGCTTGATGACACAAGGCGCCAGCTTGCCGAACCGTGGGCTGAGGAGCGCAGGTTGCGAGCCGAGCAACGACAGCGAAAGAGGAAGGGAAGAGCAGAAGAACGTGCTCTGGCCGCAGCCCAGCAACATTCACTCACCAGCATCATCCAAAAGGTGGTGTCCACAATAAAGTACAAGAAATTCATTTATTTCCTCGTCATTGGACAATTATTTCACAGTTGACATGCATTCTCTTACATGAATAGCAATTCAGCACTTTTGTAATGGTAGATTGTGAAGCATATTGTGGCATACTTTGACGAAAGTGACCACGTTCAACACTGCTTTGCTGTAAGGTGAATCAACCACCGATACGATGCCACATGCACCCGTCGTCGACCTTGACCTAGGTTTAGCGCCGCAACAGAAACAAAGTCTCAGGGAACTGCTTGACCGTTTTAAGGATTGCTTCTCTACAACGTCCTGAGTGCGTCTGACGAAACGCCACTGACGAAACGCCGCATCATTACGGAGGAAATAGCAACACCCATCCGACAGCATCCTTATCGTGTGGCTGGGAAAGAGCGTGAAGAAATACAGCAGCAAGTCAAGAACATGATGCCATCCAGCCGTCAAAAAGCCCTTGGGCATCGCCCGTGGTGCTCATTAAGAAGAAGGATGGTAGCCTGCGGTTTTGTATCGATTATCGAAAGCTCAATTGGGTTACCGAAAAGGTGTGTATCCCTTACCACGCATCGACGATTTCTTCGACAGGCTACGGCATGCACGTTACTTCTCATCGGTCGACTTGAAAAGTGGATACTGGCAAATAGAGGTCGATGAGCGGGATCGCGAAAAGACTGGTTTTCTGACGCCTGATGGGCTCTATGAATTCAAAGTTCTCCAGTTTGGTCTGTGCTCCGCCCCAGCCACGTTCCAAAGGCTAATGGATACATGTTCTCTCAGACATTAGGTGGAAGACTTGCTTAGTGTACCTAGACGATGTGATTGTTTATTCTGCCACATTTGATGAAAATCTCGGACGGCAACGGTCAGTTCTTCAAGCCATACGGTCCGCTGGGCTTACTTTAAAACCTGAAAAGCGCCACTTTGGCTATGAAGACTACAGTTTTTGGGCCACGTTGTAATTCACACATGTGTCAGACCTGATCCCGAGAAAATCGCAGCCGTCGCAAAGTTTCGAAGGCCTACGGACAAGAAGGCAGTCAGACGCTTCCTGGGCCTCTGCGCATATTACCGGCGATTTATTGCGGGTTTTGCACGCATCGCCTCACCACTCACCTGCCAAACAAGAGAAGAGGGGCGAGGAGCAGGAGGCGGCATTCAACGAGTTCCATCACCGTTTAGAAACTCCGCCTGTTCTTGCCCACTTTGACGTGGATGTGCCGACAATGATCGACACCGATGCCAGCAACGTAGGTCTAGGCGCCGTCCTTGTTCACCGGCAAGACGGCGCTCAGCGAGTCGCTTACGCGAGTACAACAATGTCACGTGCCGAGTCGAAATACTGCACCACAGAGAAGGAATGCTTGGCTGCCGTATGGGTAGTTACCAAGTTCCTCCCGTACATATACGGCCGCCCATTTCAAGTCACAATTGACCACCATTCTCTCTATTGGTTGACCAACATGAAATATCCAGCTGCACGTTTAGCACGCACGAGCCTACGGCTTCAAGAGTACGACATGACAGTGGTCATCAAATCAGGAAGGCAGCACTTAGATGCTAACTGCCATGCCAGATCGCCGATCGAGTCGTCAGGCGGAGAGGATGACGAATCTGCAGGCTTTTGGTGAGTTGTTGATGCGGCCTCCATCTCTCAACAGCAAGAGGACCAGGAGTTCGCTTCACTAATTGATTTATTAGAAGGCCGCACCACAAACAAGCCTGGATAGTTAACAAGGGACTTGTCATCATTCTGCATACACAACAGCGTTCTTTTTAGGAGGAACTTCTCTTCAACAGGGAAGAGATATCTACTAGTCGTCCCTAAAACTGTCCGCAATGAAATCTTGCAGGCCTGTCACGATGACGCTACCTCAGGCCACCTAGACTATACACAAGAACATTAGCACGGATCAAAGAGAAGTACTACTGGCCACAGCTTGCAGCACAGGTGAAGCACTACGTTCGAACGTGCCTTGACTTTCAGCAACGAAAAGTGCCACCTACGAAACCTGCCGGACATTACATCCCGTTCCAGGGCTGGAAACACCGTTTGCACAAATTGGGAAGGACCTTTTGGACCCATTCCCAATATCTGGTGCCGGAAATAAGTGGATCATAGTTATGACAGATTACCTCACGCGATATGCGGAAACTAAGGCACTTCCGAGCAGCACAGCAGCCGAGGCCGCACATTTCTTCATCGGAAACGTCGTCCTGAGGCATAGTGCTGCATCGGTCATGGTAACCGACAGGGGAACCGCGTTCACGGCTGAACTTTTGCAAACTGTACTCACGCTCAGTGGCACGGCACACATAAGGACTACAGCCTATCACCTGCAAAGAAATGAACTTATGGAGTGCCTCAACAAGACTCTCGCAAACATGCTGTGCATATATGTCGATGTGGAACACAAGAACTGGGACCAAATGTTACCCTACGCAACGTTTGCTTATAATACGGCTCGGCATGAAACAGCAAGAATGACGCCATTCAGTCTCCTCTAAGGTCGAAAAGTGGCTACAATGCGGGATGCTATGCTGCCTCATGGTTCCAGCGATTCCGAGACTGACGTCGCAGATTTTACAGAGCGCGCCGAAGAAGCAAGACAGCTCGCGCGCGTTCGCATAACTAGCCAGCAGGGCCGTGATGCCAGACGTTACAATCAACACCATCGATGCGTTGTCTACCAGCCCGGTCAAGGAGTCAGGGTTTGGACTCCAGTACGCTGCCGAGGCCTCGAGGAGAAACTTCTACGCCGATACTTTGGACCACACAAGGTTCTACGACGCCTTAGCGACGTAAACTATGAAGTCGTTCCTGACAGCCCATCCTGGTCGAGGCGCCCTCAGGACCTGCCTGAGACAGTGCACGTGTTGCGCATGAAACCTTATTTTTTTTTATTGGCATGGACACTGTCTGGTTTGCTAGACACAGGGTACTACCCGCCGAGTATTTCGACGATGCTCCTTCTGGAGGGGGGCAAATGCCGCGACTCTATCTGTGCCCAACCCCGCTGACGACAAAGATGACGACCTTGAGTGTGCAAGCGAGGTTTTAAAGAAGATGCCTGAACTGAGCGCTTGTTCTTATTGTCTTGATTAAATACCGCTATCCGCCCTTGTCTCCAGTGAGCCGTGACAATATGGAAGCAGCATAGCAGTTTTGGCCAAGCTGCAGCTCACACAATTATGTTTTGAACTGAGGCAGTGGCACACAGGTGGATACACACTGTTATGACCTTAGTGTTATTTGGCTAGCAACCACTCAAGGTGGTATTGTGGTCATGTAGTTACACCCTGCATGCATTAATGTGCCACTTTGCGCCATTATCAAACGCAGCAAAAATATACGAAGCGTTTTTTTAGCCACTGATAACTTCCGGTCTGACACAAGCCTAGCAGAGATCATTAAAAGTAAACTTTGAACACATACTTAGATAGCAAGAGTCACAAAATAGGCTACACCTTGGGATAAGACAGCTGTGTGCACTATCAATTGGCGTCTAAATAAATAATGCGCATGCACCATAAATTAGGTGCAGCGTGGTTTCAAGTACTGTTGTAGAGAAGGTGGCTGCAAGGCAAAATATTGCGACACCTGACTGTCATACAAACATGTGAGTGGTTAACTAGGATTCTGGCGGCTTTGTACATTTCAGGTATCTGCTGCCTTAAAAGTTCCTAATTTTTCTTAAAGTCCAGAAATGGAAATTATGCAACTGTTTTGCGAAAGCCCCACTGAACGGCTTGGCGAACGGAGCTCATCCCATGGTTGAATGCTTGCTGCGCTGGTGTGACCACGATTCCATCGTACGGTTTCGTTATGAGTGGCATCAGAGGATACGCTGGGTCACCGTATATGACAAAATCCTCGTCTTTAGACAGCCGCTCTAGCTTCGAGTATATGCCACTGCTTTCAAAAATTCATGCAGCAAAACTAAAGAAAAGGAAAGGCTCATAAATTTAGGCAAATGCCATAGTAACTCAAACTGCTGCATGGGTGAAGGACTGCCTGAAAACCAGAATAATTTAAAGATTTTCACCTCATGTGTTGCTCTTGCAAGAAGTGAGAATGGGACGGAAAACCCTAAGCGTCATCTAATGATTAGGGAGATAAGAAGTAAGGCGTGTGATTCGTTGCACGAAAAGAAAAGGCACAATCCACTGACATGACTGAAGTAGTAATGTTGCAAAGGTGACGTTGCTTTTGTAATGTAGGTGTAAAGACTACACTACCTTTTTTCCTTGCTAAGAGCAAGAAGCTTACTCGCCTGAATCGTGTCGCGTTCCGGGGATAAGGCCCGTCCACTTGGCAAATCATGCCATTCGAGCACATAAGAGACTGGTATTTCACACAGTGAGTGGCATCTCTTGTGAACCGAGTAGTAGGATTCCTAGTTTTGTTTCGGTCGGCAAATCGGTCGAGCCGTTTCGTCCATGCACCCCCATAATTTGCGAAGAGGTGCTCCTTTTCTTTTCACAGCCTGCAGCGAAAAACAATGAAAAGAGATTGTCACTTCTAGTTATTGTATTTACTTACACAAACAAGCTAGAGCGTTCCAACAAGTGCCCTGACAAAACGGGTGTCAATGTGGTTCAAAACTTCCTGTCAAAAATACTCGTGGGCATGACACCACCGGCATTTTCAATAATTAAGAACAAACTACGTCGTGCTTTCGATAGTCATTGTTTTTTTTGCTATAATCATAAAAGAAGACGCCTCTTTTTAGAAGAATAGTAAACTGGACAAGCTACTACTTGTTCAGGTTTAATAGGTAGTGATAAACTGACGAATGTCAAAAGAGAAACAAAACGACGTACCAAGTTGCACTGAGAGTGTACCACAGTGTTTTTTTTAAGCATCAGTTTGTTAGGTCAACATTATCAACTTCAATCAACTTTCTTACATGATATGCGAGACAAACTGCACCTTATGACTCGACGTCATATTAGCAGCGTGCTAAGCTCGGGAGCAGTAAGTAGTGTGCGAATAAAAAGTGAAAAAGCGGACCTGCATCTGCAACTGCGCCAAGGCAGTGGCGAGATAACCAACTGTGGTTGTTTCAGCCGTCCTGAAGATGGTCGAAATGAGTGGTAACGTGCCGACACATTTTTATCGCCACAGAATACATCACGGAGGCGTGCCGGCGAAAAGTTTCTTCTACGTCACATCATCTGTTCGGATACGCGAGCCTGCCGAAGAGCAAGACACAGTGCGGTGCGCCTGCGGAACAGTGACGTTCTGCCCCCTGACCACTGCTTCCGGCACTAAAAGAGCACTTGCCAGTTCCCCGAAATCTTTCTCGAAACGAAACTGCAGCTTGAAAAGCGTAGCATCAATCCGCTCAACGTCGAGGAGTCCGCATCGTGAACGGCACCACAACAGTTCTGGCTCCCTTGTGCGCCTGAGTTCACACTCGAGGTCGTCCAAGGAGTCGTCGCCTCTGAGAAGTCGTCATTCCTCGCTGCTCAACATAAGGTCGCCTATATCCCCCCGTGACAAAACCGACAGCAGGTGACGGTCCCAGAGAACGCTTGACAGCATTGGCTGCATTGCAGTGCTCAAAAACGTGACCATAATGGCGTGACTCGGGTGACTCTGTGAGATTTTTGTGGCAGATATTCAATTCTGGCTTGATTTGCACTTGGTTTGACTTCGTGGGGGCTTATATTGGCTACACAGTTTCAGAAGCTGGCAGTATGGCGGTGCTGAGTAGAACACTACCGGATCCTGCGCGTGCACGGTCAATAATCCACTTCTCAACTTTGCGTTCAGCCAACTACTTGCCGTTTCGTGCGCACGCGCTTCTCTGCGTACGCGCAACCTCGCGCGCTGCGTACGTGGATGATTGAGGACGCCCAACTAAAACTGTTTATTGTCTCGGTATTCCTTTGCGGCCACAGTGAAATTTAGTTATAGTGAAATCCTGTTTAAACATGCTTCGTTACGTTACGGTTATATATACATGGTGTTCTATGAACAAGAGGTTATGAAAAGTGAAATACTTCATTATATCGATAATTTCGTTATATTGAAGTTCGTTATATCGAGGTTTACCTGTATATCGCGAAATGAAAACGCGTATACATCTGCGCTCCAATTTCGCATATCGTAATCGTCAGGGATTTTTGCCTTATTTAGGTCAATATGTGTTTCAATTTCTCGTGTAAGTAATGTCTCCCTCTTTGAATAATCCAGCTCAATAACTCGAATTATGTAATCTGCAACAGCTAATATTTCTTTTCAAATTCTGTAAAACATTGAAATGATCAGCCCACAGATACCAGGAGTGCTTCGTCAGTGATGTTATAAAACGGATATTTACAATCGTGCTTCGTAATAAATCTAACGTGCGGGTCCTTAAACTTCATATTCAACAACAAGTAGTGCAAAGTGTAAGAATAATATATAACAGCGCTTTGAAAGCCTCAGAGCAATCATTAGAATAATTTTCTAGAATACATGAAACACCAACTAGTTGCAGTCCGGATTGGCTGGGTATCCTGCAAGAAAGAAAAGAAATCGTGAGCGATTCCGCTGCTGTGACGATGGATTACCATCGGGGCAGTTTAGGGCACGGCATAAGGATGACACAGAATTTAGATCACAGGTATGAGGAAATTTTATTTCTCTAGTGGTGACGGCTGTCATACCGAAGAAAGGTACATGTACACCCACTTTGTTTAGATCGGCGGTCTTGATCGGCGGCATACATTTGCGTGAAAGTTCGCCGCCCCCGAGGGGAGCCGGAGGAAACCAGACGCGAGCGACGGGACCGCCACCCGGCGGCAAGTAGACGCGCACGACGGGACCGCCACGCCAGGAGAGCGGAAGGAAACTACAGCCTACCTACAGCCTAATGAGGCTGTACGTAGGCTGTAGCTCCGTATCCTCTGGGCTGTAGGCCTACAGCCTAGCTGTGGCTTCGGTGGTGCCGATGCTCCCTCTCATGTATCTTTCGCCTCCGCCGTGGCGCTGAGCGCCAGCTCACGCCGTATCTTCGCAGTTGTTTTGGGCCTATCTGCCCGAGCAGACGCTGTAGAGGCTGTAGACGCTGCTTGTAGGCTGGCAGGTATTTTTTTGCTCTTCTTGCCGGTGGCAAGAATTGATATGTCTGAGTGTTTATTATGGAATGGAATGTCTGAGTGTATATTAAGACATGCGCACACACACGCCAAGCCGACACCCCCGCGCACGCACGTGTATAGGCGCACACACGCACGCACACACACACACACACACACAAACACACACAAACACACACATATATATATATATATATATATATATATATATATATACATATTAAAATGGGAGTTTTGGTCTTCAAGCAGGCCTGGACCTGGCGTTGCAGAAAGCTATTTGAAAGGCAGGTCTGGTTACTGGCGAGCGCGAGCTAGAGTGTCAACAACCACCGTTAATCGTCGTCTTCTTTTCCCAGACATCGAAGCGCGGTCATTGGCCTTCAGTACAATTACCCCCCGTGGAATAAGGAGCCATCCTGGCGACCTAGGGGCAAGAAAACACAGGGGGATCATAGAACTGCTTGAGTCGCGACACGAGGACAATTTCTTGGCCGCGACGACGATGGTCAGAAGACGGTTCTAACGGCTCGATGAGGTAGTTCACAGGAAACGTTTGGTTAAGTACATGATATGGACCCTGGTACTGGAGACCTGCATCGTTGAAAGGCCAGGTGTAGTGGACGGGACGCGCCACCAGACTAGTGAGCCAGGAGCATAGCACGTAGTTGTAGCGGATGCATCGCGGTGTTGCTTCTGGCGCCCCTGGTCTTGTGATGTGAATGAACGTGCAAGTTGGCGGCATTCTTCAGCGTATGTACTGCTTGAGTCGTGGACTCTGAGGCGTCGGGTCGGTATAAAAGAATAGTGTCAATGGTGAAAGAAGGTTCGTGTCCGTGAAAGAGAAAGAAAGGGGAGAATCCAGTTGTGCTTTGAATGGCGGTGTTATAAGCGAACGGAACAAAAGGTAGCACTCGGTCCCAATTGGAGTGGTCTGACGAGATGTACATAGTGAGATATGGATGATAGGCGCTAGTGGTGCGGTGAACGATGAGGCATTCACGAAGCAATGCGGTGATGACGTCGGAGAGGAACGCATGACCAGGGTCACTCAGCAACTTTCGAGGAGCTCCATGACGAAAGACGAGATTGTGAAGAATGAAAGTGGCAACGTCTTTTGCAGTGGACGATGGAACAGGTGAAGTTTCGGCATACCGTGTGAGGTGATCGACAGCAACGATTATCCAACGGTTACCGTCTGGTGTACTGGGAAGGGGACCGTAGATGTCGATGCCGACGCGGTCAAATGGTCGGGCGGGACATGGCAGAGGTAATAAGGTGCCGGCAGCGTGTTGAGGAAAAATCTTGCGTCGCTGGCAGGCGGAACATGGCCGAACATACTGTCGAACATAAAGGTACATGCCACGCCAGTAGTACCGAAGCCTAATACGTGAATACGTCTTCAGGAAACCTGCGTGGCCACATTGTGGGTCGTTGTGGAAAGTGGAGCATATTTCGGAGCGCAGGCGGCGGGGAATGACGAGGAGCCACTTACGGCCGCCGGGGGTGTAATTCAGCCGGAAAAGCACGTCTTCCCGAGTGGTGAAGTGCTCAGCCTGCCGACGCAACGTCCGAGAAGTGGGAGCTGAAGTCCGGCCAGACAAAGTCTAGAATAGAAGCCACCCACAGGTCCTTGCGCTGCTCAGATGGCATGTCAGAGATGGCAAGAACGGTGGTATCGCAGGTGGTATTTGTGAAGCAGACAGGGTCGGGAGGCAGGGGCCAACGGGAGAGGGCGTCTGCATCCGAATGTTTCCCACCAGAGCGATACACGACGCGGATGTCGTATTCCTGGAGGCGCAATGCCCATCGAGCGAGGCGACCACTTGGATCTTTCAGTGACGACAACCAGCACAGGGCGTGGTGGTCGGTCACTACATCAAATGGGCGCCCGTAAACGTAAGGACGAAATTTCTCTATGGCCCAAATTATGTCAAGACATTCTTTTTCAGTGACCGCATAGTTGCCTTCGGCTTTGTTGAGAATTTGGCTCGCATAGGCAACGACGTACTCTTCAAACCCATCTTTCCGTTCAGCAAGATTGGCGCCGAACCCGACACCGCTGGCGTACGTGTGGATCTCAGTGGGTGCAGAGAGGTCAAAGTGTCGCAGTATAGGAGGCGACGTAAGGAGACGGAGCAATTCGTCGAAAGCGTCGTCGCAAGCAGGAGACCATGCCGGAAGGTTATTACTGCCAGCGAGGAGCTTGGTCAAAGGGTTGATGCTCATAGTGAATTTGCGAATAAAGCATCGTAAATGAGAACATAGGTTGATAAAGCTGTGGAGATCTTTCATGGTACGTGGTTTGGGAAACGCTGAAACGGCTGTAAGTTTGGCAAGGTCGGGGAGAATGCCGTTCTTCGAAAGAACATGCCCTAGAATCGTAAGCTTTCGAGCGGCGAGTTGGCATTTCTTCAAGTTCTGTTGCAGTCCTGCAGCTGAGAGGCAAGCGAGCACTTGTTCGAGACGAGTTAGATGGGACGCAAAATCGGAGGAAAAGACCACAATGTCGTCTAAATAACAAAGGCAAATATTCCACTTGAGGCCTGGAAGGATCGTGTCCACCATGCGCTCGAAAGTACCTGGCGCGTTGCAGAGGCCGAAGGGCATGACTAAATATACATATAAATCCAAGTGACTGGTATCATTAGAGACACGCAGTTCTTGGTAAAAAGGGCGCGGCTCACGGAATTGTTTGTAGCTTTCCTTGCAATCTGCACTCATAACGCTCCTACGGAAGCGCCCATTTGTTTTGCATGCGCAGAGCGAGTAACAGGCCACGGGATGAGCAGACGACCACCATCTTTGTCTTATGGTTCGCTTAAGATTCTTGTTTGAAACGGGAAGGCTAGCACCAATCGTGGACGAAATGACGTCACCCACGTCTTTCAGTAGCTTTGAGGGATGTGCTTTGTCCTTTCCTCATTTCGCTTAACAAACCTTTAACGCTTTTCTGAATTCGGCACAGGAATTTTCTTCTAGCTAGTGACCACGTTACGGGGCTCCGAGCCTTCTGCACATTTGTCAAGTCAATCTGACGGCTTCGTAAAAACTTACGCGCCATTCCACTGCTGTGAGGGTGGATTATTAGCGAATCAGTTTGGCACACGACATTGAGGTGACACAGAATTGAGATCACAGGTATGAACAAACTTGTATCTCTTGAACGGATACACACGCACACACACTATTATTTTGATCGGTGGTCTTGATAGGCGGCATATATTCTCGTGGATAACTACCGCCACCTCGGGTAGCCGGAGGAAACTAGACACGCGGGGCGGGACCGCCACCCGGCGGAAAGTAGGCACGCGCGAAGGGACCGCCACGCCGGGAGAGCGGAAGGAAACTAGGCACGCAAACGTTTAGAACGACGACAAGAGGGCGGTGCGAGCGTAAACATCGCCGACGCGGGTCGCACAGCGACAAATGTTTGAGAAACCCTTATTATCTACCTGAGAGTCTACTAATTTTAAAAATAATGCCTACTGATAATTAATATCCTGAAAATGCATATCCAACTCATGAGACATATAAGCTTTTGCATAGCTAGAATAAAGGTATTTTGCATCAAATTAGGAACCTGAATTTTTGCACAGGCAGATGTGTTTACGGACACGAAAAATGCATGGAACCCTAGCCAGAGACAGCTTCGCTATAAAATGTTAGGGTTACCGTAGCGTTTTCTTTGCTTCAATGCTCATTTCAGCTGACCTGTTGGACACATGCATCGGGCTTTATTTTTCTTAAAGAGTCGCCAAATATCGCATCAATAATTACATTCTTCTGGATAAAATCGCTCAAGAAAGTGAAGATCTAATATTCGAATAAGTGCACTGCAACAACCGAATACTTCCATCCTAAGAAAACTTAATAAATCACTACCTAAAATAAAAACATTACATGTACTTTAATGTATACCTTATTCGCATTACACCCAATACCACGGAGTAAATAAAAAAGACCATACTCGAGAGCCAATACTTCTTTCTAGTACGTGGAACTATACCATATTTCATAAAAAATCTTATGTGACTGCTATTTTGATCCTTTAATTCAGATTTCCAAGGCACAAGTTACAAGTTACTAAAACCAAAGATTCCTTCCAATTTCTTATAGTACATCTCACCCACAGCTATTGCCCCCTTCGAGTCCAAGCGGGATCTATAATAGGCAGTGAAATCAAGTCGTCAAAAAACCTGACCTCCACGTGATGTTGCGCTCTCTTTCCTAATACAAGAATTATCTGGGTGTTTCGTTGACGCCACCTCCGAGATAACTTACTCGGTTCACTTCTATCTTTTTCCGATAGTGACAGACACTTCTAAATAATAAAAACTGGAGATTAGTCAAGACACAATAATACTCTCAGCATAATAGATTATCTACAAGATACCTTCTTTTCGTATAATTTAGCAGCCTATAAACATTTTATTTATTAACATTAGCCCGTTCGACAATGACAAGTGGACGTTGGCAGCTAATGGCGAGCTTATATTACGCTGGCTTTAGCAGTGCAAACAAGAGCCTTAGTTAAAGCATCTTTACTTGCAGTGCGAAGCAATCAACAAGGACAAATCAAAAAGGCACAACTCGAGCGCTGTTTTCTTCTTGGTCTCTGTTGATTCATTCGCACTGTAAGTAAAGGTGCAAACGTACCGACTCGCCCAGCTAGCTACCGTACTTTAGTTAAAGCACGCTGGCATGAATATGTCCGAGTTAGCTGGAGCGCAATACCCATGCCGAGCACGTCAGGAGCACGCGTAACCCAGCCATAAATGTACAGTCAACCACAAAAGTTTGCGGACCACGCGAGCGCGTGCCAGACTGCCTATCCGCGCCACCTAGCGGTACGCCACCTAGCGGCGACAGGGGCGCTCTCCCGGATATGAGCCCTCTTGGTACTCGCCTGCCTGTTAATTTTTTATTCCCGTGCATGACATTGTTAGTTCGTTGTGTTGACGCAGAGCGCTGTCTGCGATAAGACCGCCACATATCTGGCTTGATAGCAGTATCGGAGCAATCACTGCAACCTTTGTCGACTGGTGTGCCAGTGGGTAGATAAGTTTCACGAAGCGCTGCGACGATTGTTTTACGCGACGTTTACTGGCGCACTTTGGTTGGCAGCATCTTGGTCCAATGAGCGTTGCTGCTTCTGCGTCTTGAGAGAAAGGGTAGGGAGGTGTTTCACTGTCATCAAAAATAAAGAAAAAGCGGATGCATAGAAAATTTTCTTTCACACATAGGCGCATCTTCGCATCAGTCGCTGAAAACGTAGTAGACTTGCTTCAGGCCACGTGGTGATTGCCTATTTGGAAAGATGCCGCTGCGTGTTCCACTTGACGAAAGAAGGCACATTGTGCGTTTATTTATAGAGGGAATACCTCAGCGCGAAATCTGCCGCCGAACCAACAGGAGCCGGACTGCCGTGAATAGGATTATTCAAGCTTTCCGCGACGATGACAGATTCACAGATATGGAGCGCAGTGGGCGTCCAAGGGCCACGACTGAGGAAGAGGACCGCCTGATTACGGCCGCCATCGTGGCTGATCCTTTTCAAAGTGCAGAGGATATCCGAGAAGCGCTCTCGCTCACGGTATCGTCTGAGACTGTAAGAAGAAGGCTGAGTGAGCTTGGCCTGCAGTCTTTCGTAGCAGCACAGAAGCCCTGCCTCTCAGACAGCCAGCTACAAGAACGACTCATGTTCGCTACAGCAATGAAAGATTGGACAACAGAGAAATGGGGCGATGTCATCTTTAGCGACGAGTCAACTTTTTCCACGCGCTGGGACCAACGGAAGCGGGTTTGGCGTCCACTAAACTGCAGGTGTGTTTACAGTGTATGGGCAGTTAATTCACGAAGCTAATTCTGCATCACAACATGTTTCACGTAAAATGAGCTTTTGGACATTACGAGATTTTTCTGTAGTGGTATTATGTTGAAAACATTAACGATTGTTTCATAGTACTACTTACTCTGAAGCTAATTAAAAGCTGCCAGTGGGTCTTTCAGTACTATCTAATGATGTTTGCACGTTTTCTATTGCAACTCTATAACAGCATTATAAAGTTCATACGCAAGAGGAATCACAACATTTTTAGACGCGCCGCTGGAACCCAATTGTATGCTATTTCTTGCAGATATCTGCCTAATTACACACAGAGTGTTCTATCCAGTGGACGGTGTTCCGTGAGCGTGTGGGGAGCAATCAGCAAAGATGGCCTTGGTCCCCTTGTGCGTCTGGAAGGGCCCTTCACTGCGTCACGGTACTGCGACGTCATCACTAGACACCTCGTTCCGTATGCGCTGGACGGTCCCTTCAGCGACGGCTGCTATTTTTTTCAACACGACCGCAGCCCGATCCATAAAGCACGTATCGTCCAGTCATTGCTAGAAGAACATGCTGTTTGCCAGCTTGAGTGGCCTCCATGTAGCGCCGACTTGAATCCCATAGAAAATGTCTGGGGCATGTTGAAGAAACGGCTGTCCACACGAGCCAACCGCGGCCGCACGGCCGATACGCTGTGGCAAGCGATCGCACAAGAATGGGAAAGCCTGCGCGGTCGACCGGAGATTACTGAATCTTTGTACGAGTCGATGCCCACGCGCATCAATAAGGTGCTAGAAAACGGCGGACATTTCACTTCCTACTAGATCATTGAGAGACCTATGTTTCATGACCCTTCTGTAAATGTCTTGTGAATAAATTCATCCCCTTCAGACACGAATTATGATGCACTGTCTGCAAATGCGTCAAATGCGCATGGCATCATTTCAAGACGCTCACTATTACATTCCAAGAAAGAAGACGAAGCAATGTGCTGTTTTGTGCGAGTTTCAGTAAAAAAAATTAATTAGCGTATAACTCATTATCTAATTATTCTGAAATCCGTCAGCTTCAATGCTTGCATAAAAAGAATCAACTATTAGGCCCGAAACGCATGCACACTTGCTTTTTCGGTTGTATTCGTGTCGACCGGAGAAAAAAAATACTCTTGACGTTGGTCTTGGAACGCGGCACGTCGAACGATTGTCTAACATGGTAGTGTCTCCAGCAAAGTGATCATCTGCAGCAATACGCAGGACAATGAAGTTAACTGACCGCTAGTTGTCCCATCAGGAAGCGGACACGAATGTGCACACTGAGTTTTAGGTCATTTGAAGAAACACGTGGCGTGGGACGCGCCTCCGAAGTTCGAGTCCCCAAACGAGGACGCCGTGTCGCAAAGGGTTATAAAAAGAGTCATCGCACCCGATTATTTCTTATTTTTCTAAATGTAACCACTATAGCAGCGCGGTGGTTCAGGCTTTGCGCAGCAAAACCCGGCCGCTACTCCCGGCCGCCACTGGCCGGGAGTAGCGGCTGTCACTTACCGGCCGCTACTGTCACTTAGCGATGGGGGAGGAACGGAAAAATTCTGCCTACTGACTAAGCATCTGTGTCCCATGGCTGCCTCACCGCTCACTCACGCACTCACGAAAAAAAAACAGCGTGGCTACGCGAAAATAGAACTGATAACAGCCGAAGAATACGCTGTCTGATTACTTGTACTGATATTCTGCTCTCAAAATATAAGCAAGTAGCCCTGGCTAACAAAGAGCGCGTCACGTTGAAAGAGATAGGTAGAAAATATTTGCGCACAGTGCGAAAATAGACAGGCCATAGATTTAAGGAGGGATGCGTCTTCAACGTAGCGCTGCTGTCGATCGCTGGTGACGTAGCGGAAGTGTCGCGAAGAGGCTCTTGGCCACGCGCTCGCGTGGTCCGCAAACTTTTGTGGTTGACTGTACATGACATGACAAAAAAGACGTAATAAACGCAAGAAAACTGTGCAGCGACTATCTGGTTCTAAATACGGTCCGTCGATGCAGGTTCATATGAATCTGTTGTCGACCTGGACACTCACTGTTTCTTTACTTTTTTCGGGTGAAGGCAACGAGCCATGCGCGGCGCTCTAGCCAAGATAGCCAATCATTCGCTGGCAGACTTGGCTTTCTGGCCAGCCTGCTACGGAATGTCACATGTCCCTCCATGACGTCACTTATTGCGACTTTAAGACGTATTTACACGTGCTCCTGACGCACTCGGTTTGAGATTTGCTTTATTTCACTACATCAGTACATTTGTAACACAACAAAATGTACCATTTATGGGGAGGATAGCAGGGTAAAAGCTGCATAGCTGCAGCTTGACTAGCACCGTTCGGCGGTCTTGAAGCATGTTGCCCCTTGGAACAAAGGCAGCAACATGCGGTTCCAAAAGAGTTTGAGTCTTACGGATAAATTTTGAAGTTAAATTCTAAAACCATAGCAAAAACACGGTCAATATGTCGTATTTACATCACAAAGAAAGATGTATTCGCTTTCAAACTTGAATTCAACAAGTATTCGTGCCAGCGTGCTTGAAATCAAGCCTTCCGATCTGTTCAAAAAGTCGAGTTACGAGCTATCATCGACTACAAACGTCTAATGGCTACCGGCGGCTTAAGCTTACTTAATTAGACCAGAAATTTACCGACGAGGAGTTTACTATTGTCCGCCTTGCTGCTAGTCTTGCCCGCGAGAGGTGCCATTTTCTCTCGAATTCCCAACATTTATTAAACTGAACTGAATTATGGGCTTTTACGTCCCAAAACCACGATCTGATTATGAGGCACGCCGTAGTGGGGGACTCCGGAAATTTCGACCTCCTGGGGTCTTTAACGTGCACCTAAATCTAAGTACACGGGTGTTTTCGCATTTCGCCCCCATCGAAATGCGGCCGCCGTGGCCGGGATTCGATCCCGCGCCCTCGTGCTCAGCAGCCCAACACCATAGCCACTGAGCAACCGCGGCGGGTTCTCCAACATCTATTAGTAGAGGCAGTCGTCGCAGAAAGAGCACGTATATATATATATATATATGTGACTATATATATGTGACTATATATATATTATATATATATATATATGGCTTATTAGCACATCTTATGCATCGCAACCTCATTCATGAACAGCGGCCGTTAGCTTTGCGAAGAACTGTGCTGAAGTTTAGTGGGAGTGCGGTATCGACGACTTAGAAGACCACCTAATTAGCATAAGAATTAGGTCCCAGTGGCTGTGCGAGCTCCACCACATCTGAAGTCATTCATCAACAACGGTGCAGTCACTGCCGGAAAAGGTGCCTGCATCTCGCGGTTGTGCCCGGACGACGGAAGGCACAGTTGCTGAAATCTTGGAATATTTCTCGCAAAGTTAGCCACGGAGTAACGGCTGCGTAATTCAGCCTAGCGCGCTGAAGAGCATGCAACATTACCAAAGCTTTACGGTCAAACGAAAGAGTGAACTGTATTTACAGTGTATATAATCTGATTCAGCGGCATTCAAGATGGTCAGTAAGGTCCACGAAAGTCTGTTTCTACGCATTCGGCACTGTCCTTAGTGTCTTCATTGGCCGCGCCCGTGACAATATTTCTAGCTCAGGCAGATGGCCAATGGCAAGCAGCACAGATAATGTAAAGGTAAAAGAAATACGACGCCCTTCTAGTTGTCCTCCTATTGCCACATATGAAATATCTTGATATCACTAGGCTTAGCTTTTAGAGTGAATTTGCTATGCTAGCAAAGCTTTTTTTATGGAGAAAAACAGAGAGATGAGAATTTATTGAGGGAATGCAGAGAAGTCAGCATGATGATAATAATGCTCAAGACAGCTAGTCACTTTCGCGAGTGACAAACCATCGGGTCAGATAAGGGAACAGAAAGCAAACTTTCGAGAACTTCGTGGAGACCTTCTTGTCACAAAACATACACCTGTAACACCAGCGGGAGCCGCATGTTAACCAAAATCCAATAGGGACTTTCGAGGCGAAATGTAACCACAGGTATATGGGGCTAAATTTTTAATACGACTAAAATATTACCTTCACCGAGAGCCGTTGGTATCAGCTGACTTTATTGAGCAAAGGTGGCCTAATAATGGAGAATTGTTTTATTGCAGGCATAGAAGCTTATGCATTGCAGTATATGTGGAAAGAGATGCATGAATATAGCGAACTTGCATTTGTTCTTGTGTCTACATTCTTGCCCACTTTGCTGCCTAAGCCAAAGCAGAGTTTCGCGAATCACGCAAACGGAGAGATGTTGACGCCTGCAGCTGAGCTACTGATCTCATCCTCGCAGGTTCTGTTCGACATATTCAAGAAGTTCAACTTCGAGTGGCCTTCGTTAACGCTTCCCCGGAACTTTGACCTGATGGAGTACCTACTGGGCATGTCCTTTGAGTACAATCTTGCGACGCCCGCCTTGCTTAGCCTCACGCCAGACCTAAAGACCGACAAGCGGTATGGCCTCTCTTTCGAAATCTCATTGAACATTGAAGAGGACGCATTCGACGCTGAAGACATAGCCAGTTGCATCTCATCGGTGGTGCCATCTGGGACAGGCGATTCGGCCTTGAATTTCGCCAAACGAATCCACACCGTTTTCTCAGACATATTGACTACCGTGATAGCCGTGTTTCTCAACGACCAACGGGTGGTGACCGTTTACACTACCATCGAGAAGCTCGCGAACGACACCACTGGGCACACCAAGAAGGAAGCCTGGCTTAAGGTCATCAACAACCACCTGCCCATGGCTGTCGGCAAGACAGTGGACGTGCTGACGCTCAACAATAGTGGCTTGCTTCTCAAAACGATCCTCGACAACACGAAGCGGTCCGGCTACGTTGATCTCGTTCTGTACGGAGGCTGGAATATTCTCGTCAATCTGCGCACAGCGGTGTCGTCTCCACTGTCGAAATGTGTGGCTGAATTGGCTTCGGTGTTGCCCCAGCTGCAGTCCGCGGTTAAATGCTTGGAATCAGTGAATGAGGTTTGTGCACGTAAAGCTAGTTGTCATACTAGTTGTTACAGTGGAGATCAAAAATTTTTGGCACGTGACATCTGAGAAAAAGCTCAGTACATTCCAAGTCTCATAGCACCGCCTCCTAATCGGGTTTCCAGACTGTACTATGGTACTGTAGTTACTCACCAGATGTATGTCACTGTGTGCGAACATTGTTGCTGCTGCACTGGCCACGGTCAAGACTGCTCCTAAATTATGTATTTTTTAAATTCCGCGGTGTGTAAATTTTGACGTCACACGCGAGAGCCTACTTTACGTGTGTGGACACTACCCGCATTAGATGTAAAAGGGCGGCGTGTTACCGACACATTTTAAATACAGAACGAATATAGCGTTGACCACTGCGACAATGGTCCTCCTGTTGGCCATATTTGACGCGTCCTAACATTTCAGCTCGTGCTCTGTGACCAGGCGTGTAGTCATTCACCTTCTGTGAGATCCAAAATTGCAGTAGCCCCAATTCCCAAGAACATGCATCCCGAGTACAACAAGGAAAGGAGCAAAGCACGCGTACATATTCAATCGATGCACTCCAATAACGCTAGGTACAATACGTACTACACGGACGCAGCCGCGTATGCAGAGACGCCCGGGCAGCGCTAAAAGGAGGAACTCC
The DNA here is from genome assembly GCF_013339745.2 of Dermacentor silvarum. Classification (NCBI taxonomy): domain Eukaryota; kingdom Metazoa; phylum Arthropoda; class Arachnida; order Ixodida; family Ixodidae; genus Dermacentor; species Dermacentor silvarum. Next base: position 87,368,714 of record NC_051162.1, read on the forward strand.
CTGGCAGTCGTGAACGTTATCAGCCAGCAGCAAATAACCGCGTCGGCCACCGCGGACTCCCCCACCTCGGCCGAAATTTTAGCAGTGGCGATCGCCCTCGCTCACGCGGAGCGTGCGGAAAGGGACTCTCTGCTGCTTGGGAACTGTAAACAAACCAAACAATTCATTCATCCTTGCATAATGCCAAAAACATGAGTGGATCTATGGTGCTACTAAAGCCTTTCTGCAAGACTATCTGATTCTGCAAGTGTGCTTTAAAGCTTGGGACTCAAAATATTGTCGGCATTTCGAATTCACATTCTTATCAGACGTGAATGCCAAATTATTGAGCCAAATTATGTTTTTTTGCGGCTCTTAGTCGCCGAAAAAGTTTCCTCGCAATATTTCTGGGCTTCGCAAAAAAATTTTGGGTGTTTCTTTTCGTTTTGTAATACAGGCGGACGAATTCACTTAACTGTAGGGCTAGCAGACATGTTCTTAACCGCAAGCATCATGGGCTAACAACAATGCAACCACACTGGTTTGGTATCTAGCCTACAGTATCGCAACATCATAAAGGAAATGAAATTTTAAAGAGTACTGACAGATAAAAGCGCAAGGCCACATTCGTCTTATACCATAACGCATCAAGCAATCCACAAGTAAGGCTACCTTCATTCACTGTTGTGCACGCTTTCACGACTTGCTCCGATGGCGTCTTTTACAGCCCCGACTAGTTCGACCCCTCTCGCGTGTACACGGCCCCGTCAAAGGGAATACGGTGCGAACAATATTTAACAAAATAGCTAGCTTAGGGCAGTTTCACTTCTCATGCTGCCGCTGCGAGCAGTAGGAACAGCCTAAATTACCACAAATACGTTTGAAATGCACCGCATTTAAATATGCATTACCCAGCTAAGACTGCATTTCAAGAGCATAGGACCGAAGGCAAGAAGTTGTGTGTTAGGGTAAACAAGGAAATTTTCGACCAAGTGATAAGAATACACTTACATGGCATAAGCAAAAAACTCACGAGATAAGTATTGGGGAACTGCTAACTGTTTCCCCTGATGAAGGCACGCGACATTGTACAACTTATCACTTAGGCATACAGTAAAATTTAACTGCGAGGAGCTCTGACATGTATTATGCATTAACTAGTCGTCATGGAATATTTATGAAAGCAAAATGAGACAACTGAGCTAATAATGTAATACCGAGGCAAGTATATACGTATATTGGCGTGTATGCTGCGTTATTCAGCGCAAATCCTAGATAGTGATCACGTAATCCGCCTCTGGAAAATTGGGGAACAAGCATGAGTGCTTCAATAATCTCAACACCGAATCACGTGCGACCAAAGGGAAGTCCTAAGGGTGAAATTTATTCATCCATTTTATGTATTTGTCTTTAAACATTTCGCAACGGTATTGCGGTGCGAACAACGCCAGACGTGTGTTTTTCTGTAATTTTTAATTTCGCACCTGTTTGTCACCAAACACTGGACGTTCTCACGCTAAGGTGCGTTGGTGTTGGTTGATGAACATTTCGAATGTTTCAAGCCACCAGTTGCCAAGACTAGAAAATGCGTGATGCGTTAAAAGAGATCCTGAACCACTTCTAGGGATCGTGAAAAAACAGCCTACGCTAATAGCCTGCACAGCAGTGAACATCTTAGCCATATTTTGCAATCTTCCCTTGCGTGTGGAACTTTCGAGTGAAGCGCGAAGTCACCTTTTCTCAAACATTCGCTTTTCAATAGAAGCCCTCTTCTCATTCTTTTCAGGCTGCCATGTGTCATTCTTAGCATCAGCACTTAACCTCACTGACTCATGCCATGCATAACACAGAAATGGCTCATTTGTAAGCAGGCGTCATTAAATTAGTCCTCTTACAAAGTGGGAGCCTTGTGAATGAACTTTTTTTCAGACTTCTTTCAGCAAAAATATTTCCGGAGTCCCCCAGTACACGTGCCTGATAACTAGATTGTTTGGTTTTGGCAGGTAAAATCCTTTAAATAATTTTTTCTGCAAAAATTTTTTCGTAATATGGCACTGTACGTGCTGCCACTAATCCGCAAGCAGTTTTCAATATCATTCGCTCAAATGCAAGCAAATTTACCACAGTGTCCATGTTTTGTGGCCTTGTTAGCCTACTACGTTTCAACTCGTCACGCTAGAAACACGTGCTCTCCTTACTAAGGCTTTCACTGATTCTAAATCTACGTACTAGATAGACACCGTTGTTTCGGCGTCGTTCGTGCTTTCATGTTTAAAGCTAAAGCACCTTAGCATATCCTAAACATTCAATGCCATGCTATAGATCACATTGTGTTTTTGAACTGATTTGCCACCTATGCTGATGCAGTGACCTGCTGTTTTTCAAACAGTGCCTCTGAGCTTTTCGATTGACCGCAAGATCTATTTGCCATGGGCCATCGGGTTGTTCTTTAATATGCCCAGCAGCTGAGCTGGTTTGCATTGCAGGCGTCTTTTCTCTGCAGTTTTGACGCTCATTCGTTTCCAATTGAAAGCCTTGTTCTTGCTTGAGCCTAAGTTAACGTGTTTAGCCTCTGTAGTAACCCGCTCACCTTTAAAAATTGGCCACACGCAGGTTGCGCCATTCGCCCTCGGCCGGTTTGCCATCGACAGCCTGGAGCTACATCGTAACATCAATCACACGAACAACACGTGGAACGCAGTTAAGAAGGCCACTCGAGAAAACTTCGCTAAGCTCTCGTGGATGGACGAATCAACCGCCAAAGGCGCCATCGAGCACGTCGACAGCCTGATTACTGTCCTTCCTCTGCCGCAACACCTCTATACAAACGAAGCACTCCAGGCACACTACGCTTTCCTGGATCCGAATGTCTCGCAGCCGTTCATTCATTGGCTGTTTAAAACAAAGCAGAGACGCCTTCAAGAGCAGAAGCGCCTTTTCAAAGAATCCACAGTGACCATTTACCGTGACGACTTTGACTACAGCGCATTCACCGTGAACGCGTTTTACGTGCCCCTAATGCACATCATGGCCATCCTGCCGGCGATCATGGCAGCGCCGTTCATGCCACAGGAGGTGCCGGCGACGATCCACTACGGCGCCATGGGAAAAGTATTAGGACACGAACTGACGCACGCCTTCGACCCATTGTTTAGCAACCTCACTAGGACGGGGGAAGTCGGCACATGGTGGTCGAAGCAGTCATTCGACAACTTCCGCGGCCGTTTAGAGTGCCTCCGGCGCCAGCTACAGAGTTACACTGAAAACGAGGTGCACAGCAAGAACGCGCTGTCGGAAACATTCGCCGACACGGCCGGAACTGCCAAGGCTCGGCTAGCCTTCACCTCTCTGCCGGCAGAGAAGGGTGTTCTGGGATATACCCAGGAACAGTCGTTCTTTATCGCTGGCTGTTTCGCGTTTTGCTCGGAGGGTGGTTACGATTGGAAAGAGCATGATAAATACCCTGCCATGGTGTTACGGTGCAATATACCCGCCCTAAACGAGAAGAAGTTTGCGACCGCATTCAACTGCCCTAAAGAATCGGCGATGAACCCTGAGAAACGTTGCACATTCCATTGATTGGAACCTACAGAAAGAATAGATATATCGTTCCAGCAGAGAAAGATTTGAGGGGACATGGTATCTTTTTCGTTCTTTTCGATTTGATTTGATTCTTTTTGATTTGTATTTCATTCTTTTTATTTCAATATTATAGATCACCATGCAATATGGCTTTTTTCCATGACGCATGGCCTCCCAACCAAGTAAATCTAGGTAGAAAACGCAAGAAAGTTGTCTAACGTCATGAGTTGTGAATTACCTCTAGACCGTTTTATAATGTATACTGTAGCCCTGAAAAAGCTATTTCAGGTGTAGGTATCGAATAAAGGGTGCAAGAAAAGCTAGTATTGTGCATTTGAAAGATTCAACTCATCTCGGAACCAACAAGATCATAACTTATGAAAAACTGAGAAAAATAGATATTACAAAATTGCATTGTCCTCAGGTGAGGTAAAAAGGTCGTCTAAGAGAAAAATAGCTAGTTAACTGCATACATACGACGCAAAAAAAAGACAAAGCTATTCAGACGTGTTAGTTCAAATGTGATATTGTTTTAACAACTCGTGGGTCCAAGACCATGTATCAAGAGAAGTATTCAGTATATAAAAGCCAACACAACGAGACAATCGTATTGTACAAAGCTTTTAATGAATCAGCTTCACGACGGCCAGAGAGTGGTGTAACGTCTTAAAGCAACACTAAAGGAAAACAAAAAGTAAAGGTAAAGTGGTAGAGTAAAAGAGTGATAAAGTGATAGATGTCTAAGGCGTCCATATGCTCTCGAACAGAGCTTTAGTAATCGAAAAAATTAAGGTAAATGCAGGACACGTTAAGAGACTCCCCAGAGACAATCAGGTGACGACAGGTGAGACATTCAGACACCCGATGACGAAGGCACTACTAAAAAAAGTGTCACTAGTACGCAACCACTCGAATTGAAAAGAGCATTTCATTGGATTACAAGAGGGAAGAAAATGCTACTTGTCTGCTTCTATTAGATTCTTAAAAAAAATTTTTTGCGTTACCCTTGATAACGACATGGGTGGTGTAAGGGGCTCGTTGTCGCTTGGCTTTGCGCCTTGTGCTTTCGAGTTTCAGTAGTTCCGTTATCGCGTAGTGCTGCGCAGGTGTTACTGGCTCGCTAAACTCACACTTGAAATTGCAAGCAGCAGAGAATGCCACCTCCATGTGATGTCGCCGGATGCCCGAACGGTCCACGCGACGGCACGTCCAGGCGGTGACCAGCTTTGTCGCCCGACGTCACATTGCTGAAGTCCTCGCTGCTTTCGCGCTTTGAAGAGACGGTGTCGAGGCCACTGTCGTAGTACGCAACGACACCGGCAGCGGGAGCCCTCAGCAGCATGTCAGGCTCATCGGAGCTTAAATCGCTCAATTCGAGCCCAGCATCGCGAGACAATGTGCCGTTGTCAGTGTCGTCAACAAGGTCCGTTGCGACGAGCGTCGACGATCATCGTGTTTATCATTAGGCGCACGCTTTCCCTTCCGCTTTCGCACTGCCGTCGGCTCTGTCTTGGCTATGTTTCTGGCCACGTGTCTGCGTTTCCCGCAAAAAAGCCGTAGCGCCGTCTGCGGGCGGCGTTGCACTCACCGGCGGCACAACGTCATTATGATAACATGACGTCACCACTACTCGCTCAGGAGGGCGGGCGATTTGAATGTTGCTAGAGGTACGCGGACGCTTCAGACGCGAATTTTCTCGTAAAATAGGCCTTTTCTTGGCTTGAAACGATCATTTCGAGGTTTCTGTGATCGTATTTTACCATTCCACGTTGGCTTAATATTTTTTAATTAATTTTGTTCTAGTTTCCTTATACAAGAAACCTAAGGGTCCCGGACAAAACGTGGTTCCTTGACCTGGCTGGGTCCGTGTCCCTATACAAACTGCACTACGGAGGAAACAGGGTAATACAAATCAAGAAAATATTTCAATATCTAGTCACATAGAAAAAGAAAAAAAATGTGCGTAAAAAGCAGCAAACAAACAATAAACAGAATTCATAACGCTCACGGTATCCATGTCTTATCCCGCGACACACAGACACACTTGCTCATGACGAACAAGAAATATGACGCAAAAAAAAAGATCTGTCGCAAAAAAAAGAAAGCTAGGGTATGTTTAAAACACAACTCAATAAGCTTACAGAAAAATTGCTTCTGTCAAAGCACCCTTAAAAACACCTACTGACGAGTGCCGTTCAATTATTGTGATAAGATCCTTGTTCTCGTTCAAAAGTTTAGGTATGTGATATTGTTACGTGTTATTCCCGCGCGCTGATGCACGCATGCTGCCGAGCATGCAAGAATGCGCCAGAAAGACGAATGAAGACGACGATCAGAATAGCGCTCGTGTTGTTGTTTTGCCATCTTACCTGCAGCCGCCTCTCTCTGGATATATCTTGTAAATATAATTCCCTATCCATTTTGGCTATACTCACATCCCCGTGGCAAAATTTTAAACTTTGTTCACCATAATTGGTTCGTAATTTTGGTACTCTGTATTTATTGTTCAAAGACCAAAATTCTGATTCATTACCATAAACGATAGTTGAAAACATTGACGGTCTTTTTTTATTTCTGTGTTTATGTAGGTCGCAAGCTTGCGTTTGTAAAGCTGGTCTACCTTCAATATTCCGTGGTAGTCTAGGAAAGACTGCGTGCTTTCGCTGTGTTTTAAACCTTCTAAAGCCCTAATTGACTTTTTTGGGGGGCAATAAGAATGTTTTAGATATTAGAAGTAGTGGCTTTATTACACAAGCTTTATCAGGACACTTATGCCAGTAGTTCGTGCAGGCACTGCAATGTCTTCGCTAGCCTAGACCATATGCTCTGGCGTTGACCCTCGTTGCTAGGCACGGAACAAATCAATGAGGACAAGTGGCTTTCCGCTATCAAGAGCCCCGATGCCGGGGCGCAACTATGGGCTGTCCAGAGGGCCCACGATGTGGCGGTCGGGCATGGCCTAACTGTCCCAACGTGGGAGCGGCCCGCTGCGCGTTGACTCGCGTACCTCAGGACTTTCATTAACGTTTTGCATCGATCCATCCATCATAGAAAAATAAAGAAATGCTCTGAGTTTTCTCGGAATCATATTTCTTCTTTTCGATAATGCTCCTTTACTCTGGATAGTTTTAATTTCAGGTAACTAATATGTGTATTCCATGACAGGTTCTCATGAAAAAAAAAACTCAGAATTTATTAGAATCCACACGTTCTATCAAGTTGTTACGAAAATGTAAGGCAAGTTTGTTATCGTCGGTGTTACCGGCTCTCAAAAGACGTACTTTGTTTTATTTGCATCCAACTGTAATTAATTTGCATCTAGCCAGTCAGAGGATTTAAGTATTCGCATCTGTTTCTAGGCTTGATAAATTCGTGCCAGAAAAAGCTGCATTCTCCTCGTGGTTAAAATAGTTATCTGCGTGCATCATTACGAGCAACATTTTCCTGTGTGTATAAGTAGGTGACGTTCAGCGGAGTTTTAAGTCTTGTAAACTCGCCGTCTGCAAGTGACAGGTTCAGCTTGGTCGGCACAAAGAATCAAAATGGACCAATGAGAATGTATGTAAGCTAAATCCGAGTAAAGGCCCCTGTGTTCTCTTCACGAAGAAACAGGCCTGATCACAAATTCCATTTAAAGCATAGCGGACAGAAATTATCTGCAAATACACAACACAAATTTTAGGCGTCATATTAGACTCGAAACTAACCTTCATCCCGCACATAAAGCACCTCAAACAGATATGTCTAATAACAATGAACCTTCCCAAAATTTTATCAGTGAGAACATTGGGCAGCGATAAGAAGTGCCTAATGAACATGTGCAAGAGCCTCAACGTACAGTCGAGTGCAAAATTTTAGAGACCACGGGAGCTGCTACTAAACTGCATCGCTGCGCCTTCTGATGGCGGCGCGCCTAAGTTCGACAGCGCGTACTGCGCACGCGCGTTCTTTTTTATCCGCCAAATTGCTCGTTCGGTCGCTTCAACCCCGCGCGCAGCGGAACGCGGGAGAGAGCGCAATGTGCCACTTCTGCAGTCGCCGTGGAATCGTAGAGCGTAAAAGACATCGCTGTTTCCTGACCTTATCCCATAATTCGATTTCGGAAAAAGTGACGCAAAGCATGTGTTCCTTGCCGCGGAACGTCTAGAAGCAAGGCGTAGAGGATGGCGCGCTCCGAACGCTGCAGGTACAAATGAAGTGTTTTCGTCACAATATGACGATATCATCACTCGGGCAATTCCACGGCGACTGCAGAAGTGGCACCTCGCGCTCTCGCCCGGGTTCCGGCGCGTGCGCGGTTGAAGCGACCGAACGAGCAGGCTGGCAGGTAAAAAAGGACACGCGTGCGCAGTACGCACTCTCGAACTTAGGCGCGCAGCTGTAAGAAGGCGCAGCTATGCAGTTTAGTCACTGCTCCCGCGGTCTCTCAAATTGTGCACTCACTTGTTTGGACAATAGCGCTGTGGTGTATCAGTCAGCTATCCCGAGTGCCCTAAAGATGCTTGATCCTGTTCACCACTTAGGCATCCGGCTGGCCGCAGGCGCCTTCAGGAAAAGTCGTGTACGAAGTCTTTATGCAGAATTGAATGAGTGCTCCCTTTATCTATCAACAGCGTTATGTCAGTTTCATGTAGTCTCTAAAATTACATGAAAAGTGCCTCGAGGGGCCAGTCGGGCTGCAATATTGCGTGTATTCGCGGGCTTCTTTCATGCTCGGAAAACCCTTTTACATAGCACCTATTTAACAACAGAAAGCTTTATCGGGTGTTTTTCATGTCGCTCTACAATTTTTTCCTTGACAGTTGTTATCTAATTATATTATTTGAGAAATTGAATAAATAATTGTTACTAAATATGTATTTGGACAAAATGGAAAAAACTAATCTGAGTATCTCCAAGTGACGGCAAAGAACATTACCTTGGTTCTGTTTAGCTACATGGCATTTTCATATTTTTATACCTTGTAGCATGATAGTTAATTGGGACACCCTGTATACAGACTCCGTAATCATCGTGAAAGGTGTAGTGTTTTTGCAACTACATAATAATCCTGTAATTATTGATATTTGTTCACTTCCGTGTGTACAACCTACGCATCAGACCGACATGTTATAACATCTTAACAAAAATCAAGCGCGAGAAAGACGTGGACGAGCAGGAAACGACAAACACTTTTTCGCGCTAGTTTTTTTTTTTCAAGATGGAACCACATCAACGTGCCCAGCTCTCAGCTTTGATGATGTTATAACATTCTGGGTGCCTGGACACCGAGGGAATAAAGGCAACATGCTGTCCGTTGAAATCACAAAGTCCATAGAAAATATAGTTAGCAACCGCTCCATAGCTATCTAAAACCATTGTTGCGCAAGAAACTCAGAAGTTATTGGTAAACAATCTGGGATAGTCAAACACCAAATAAGTTCTATTTAATTTATGCCGTGTTAAGGAAAGTGGCCACCAACAACAAAAATGGGGTGAACGGAGGTCATTTTTACTGACTTCGGATAGGCCATGCATATGGCATGCACTAGTAAATTTTGACCGGTGATGAATCTCCTATCTAGATGAATGTGACGACATGCTAACCGTCCTTCACGTCTTGCTGGAATGTCGAGGAGCAAAAGTTGAACGTAAAAAGCACTCTCCCCTAGCGCACCGATTAAACATTTCCCTTCATAGGGTATTGTTCATTGTATAAGAACCGTTTTTTTACAATAAATCAATCATAAACTTTTTATGTGATACTGGCTTATTTCACATTACAAGTCCACGAGACTCGTAGTAAATCCTCTAACCAGACGTTGCTGCTGCGATAGTAGCGACTTAAATGGAACATGTCTCCAAGTTATTGTGCATGATGGCTCTGTTAAGGCAGAAGTACTACTTACAGCGACGTATAGAAATATGTAACGTCTCTGTACTACATATTTTGTTCGTAGCAAGCGTCATTTTTCATTGTCATAGCTTTAATCGGTATACATTTTAGCCATCGTTTAGTGAATATTTGTAGGCCTCTATACAGCTGTGTTAGTCCACCCGTCGCAATTCACAGCTCATTTACCATTGGCTTGCCATTATCATCGCCATGAAGCTCTTTGGCCACAACTGACCCTCGCGCTAATAAACCTTTCTAATCATCATTCACAACCACGACTAAGAAGCAATCAGCCTATGCGAAACAGGTTATTTATAATGTGTCAGTTATATATGGTCAGGTGAATGTCCTAACATGGGTTTGCTAATAGCGCAGTGATGTTCAAAACAAATGCTGTGAAACAATCCTGTCCTTTGTCGTTTCAATAATATTTAGTACTTGTTTAATGATTCGGGAAACTAGCTCTATTTTCGCTACACATTGCGCACAAGGCGTTGATCACGTACTTCCACCAGAAATATTCAAATATAATTTTGTTGATTTTATTTACTGATCCTATCAACTGCTCTTCAGGATGATGCAGGTTAAATAATGCTTGTGTAACCAACGCAGCACAATGCAAGTGTTTCTTCAGAACTATACATTCATAATAATATTATGTATGTATGCATGCAAATCAAAGAGTAAGATAAACGCTTGCTTGCCCTGCTACATTCAAAACAACATCGCGCGCATGACTGGAGAGGTGATTTGGGATATAAACGTTCAATCGTTTATGCAGAACATTAGTTGCAATTTCTTTGTAGATTAATGAATGCTAACACGTTATTTTAACGCGTTACACGTGTCACAGAAAATCCGGCGTCGCCGTCGGCATTGGAACCCGCGGCCGAGGAAGTCATCCCCAACCACGTTTAAGTATGCCACACAATTCTATCATTAATGTTGCTCATACCCTGTCTTGCATTCTTGGCAAAGCTATTCCTCGGAAGGTTGAGAATGACAATCCACAAACAACTGGCATGAAATAAAACACCCACAGCTCATGCCTTTTATGTTAAATCTTCTCAGACTGAAATATTAAAAGTGCGAAACAAACACGGAAACTTGAAAATGATGTAATTTCTTTGGCTTGGTTCGGGATCGGTCCACGCAAGACGCCGCGTTTCCACCAGAAAGCTCGCCTACGTGCATTGCGTTCGCCGCCAGTGTTTGCCAGTAACCATTACGGTTGCATAAGATGTAGTCGTCGGGAACCATGAGTAGCAGTCAGGGATCTCTGAATGCTATCGCGTTCGACTCTTAAAAGCGAAGCTTAAGCTTCCTCCCAATTTTATGTCGTGTATTTCAGTTATTGCTATTGCAATAGATTTTTGGTAGAGCTTTAGCTTTTAATCGAAGAAAGGTAGGCAACAAAAATTTGAAATCTTGCTTTCTAAGCACACCAGTGGCTCTCGGCGACATTAAGGTGGTGTCTCTGCTACGAAAACACAGCGATTAGCGGATTTTGTACCCGCCACAAGGGCGTTCAAGATACAGCGGCCCGGGTGCACGGGCGAGGCGCGCGCGGCTTAGAACGTCCGCCTCCCCCCCCCCCCTTTCCCTCCTTGCCCCCCTCCCCCTGGAGCGTTAAGCACGAATGAAAGACGGCGGGCTTCCTTCCCGCTTCTGTCCCTGTCGTGTGCGAGATTGAGCATGCAATCGCCGGTTCCCTCTTGCACGCCTTCACTCACACATACAGCGTACGGCTCGCGGCGACGATTTTATCGCCCTTTCACTTTATACGTAGCCTCACGGCAACGGTGACACCAGGGACGGCGGCGGCAGAAATGCGTCTGAAGTGTCCGTATAATTGCTATGGCAATTAAATAACTGAAATGCCCGACTGCGTGCTCCTACTGGCCCTCGCGTATTCCTATGACGAGGTGCCCTAGTGCGAAGCGATTCACGGCTCTAAGTTCCAGAGCTTGGTGCGCATTCTTTTACGCTACTGCTTTTAGATTCGTAATGGTACTGGTTTTTGTTCAAGAACATTTTTTTTTGTATCCGAGTTGAAATGCTGGCGTGCCTGGTTGGTTTCTGGTCAATTCGACAAGCTTCTTTCGGGCCTGCAATGTGGCCAGTGAAAAATATTCAGTGGCAGAAACATTTTAAAGCGAAAGCCTCTGTAACTTCTATTTCTTTCACTTTACTTCGAGCACTAAGTACCTTATCTTTCGGTTTATTCGAGATAAATTTATTAATAGTGGGCCTGTGTTTGTTGGGCTTGCATTTGGCAAGGCGATGAGCGCGCTTGCCAAAGCTATTATGCAATACATAAAAAATTCGAGTTTATACCGCTCTTATATTCCCCTTAGATTGCTCGCACGTCTGTTTTGAATCAGAAATACCATAAAAAATTTGGTTATTGTGCCGTGAGTGATCCTCTAGTTCTTGAAGTCGTGAATGCATGTTGTGGTGACACACTGGCACGGCGCCTGCTGAATTTTGTACAATAGCTACGCCTTCCTCGATGTGGTCAAGCGTGTTTGTTTTCAAGGGTGCTTCCAGCGAGGGAGTTATTTTCCGGATAATTTTTTTGTTTCTTGGCCAAAAACCTTTGTCTTGTTTAAGAAGATCACAACGATCAACAAATACACTTGTAGTGCAGACACATTTGCCGCTAAATTGTCAAAGCATGGGATTTGATGCGCAATATTAAGTTCTAAGGCAAAAAAATGTCCACAACAAATGTGCAAGAACGAAAACTTTAAGTCTGGTGATTAAGCTGCCTAATAAACATTTTCATTATTGCCGTTATGTCGCCACTACCATGTGAACGTTTGCAGCCAATGCTGAGCTCATAAAATAGGCCCTTTAGGAGTGCGACAAAACACGCTATTTAAAGTACAATGGCATGAAATATCGGACTCATTTTCCGCTAAATTCCATAACAGAGCATGTCAGGCGCGCGCGTATATACGCCTAAAATTACGACACATGGCCAAAGCCACGCCATGAAATAAAAGCCAGCAGCCCTTGCGGCGACTAGTTGCCGTTGGGTGAAAAGACGGTGGTATCAAACACGTTCATATGAAACTGATGTCGGTGAGCAAGAATGACTCTTCCTTTCCTTTAGTCCGGGCTGCTTGCCGAGCTAGCCATGCGTTAATAAGCTTGACGCTGTGACCAGTGCGCACTGAATGTCACATTTTCTGTCCTTGTCACAAGGTGACGCAATCCTAACTCCCCGTTCACACTCTAGAAATTCCCCGTTGGTGACAACATCTGCCACCAGAAAATCTGCGTCACGCGCCTTCTGCGAGACAGAAAACATTGGCGGCAGATTCATCCTATGGAGATGATTGGTGACGGTAACGCAATTAGCTATATTTCTCCCGATATGTGTGCTCTATACATTTGCACAGTTTAGGACGAAGTGTCTATCGGTTCGGCAGCGCTAGTAGATAACACTGCATCTTCTCGTTTGTCGCTCATGGCGATAAGGAGAGGGCGATGTATACGTTTGAGGTATCAGACGCATGAGGAGTGCACCTATACGCGTAAGAAATATACGTATGAGAAGTCTAATGACTCTGATTTCGCGGACAAAGAGATGGTCGAGCACACCGTCCGTCCTCGCCATGGGTACCACGTCGAGGGAGGAACTCCGCTTTCTTCAGCTTCTCGGCGGCAAGGCTCAGCCAAGGGAGGTCGGATGACATCGCACGATGGGTTACTTGCTTGCGCAATATTGTGTTAGCTTTCTTAGGCTACGACAAGTACTTTCGACGTGCTATGTATGTATGTACGTAAGTATGTATGTAACAAAACGCACTCAAACCAGTTTAAGCGGCAATGCTGGGATGGAGATCCTAGATCATGGCCTCCAAATTTCAGCATGCTGCAAGTATGCTGAAAATTGATAGAGGCATTTCAAATGCAGAATTTTGCAGTGGCTGCACGATCTACTCTGGGTCTATGTCCAAAATGTCATTGCAGCGGGCCTGTAACACCAGTGAGCAGGCTCAATTTTAATTTTCAGAACTGTACACTTCAAGCAACTGGGCAAACAATTGTGTAGGAGGTAGCTCTGACAATCTTGTTCACATAGGGGAAAACAGTGCAAGAAACGTACTATGAAAAAATATCCTTGCTATTTTATTCAGTTCCATGGAATATCGGTGAGCAAATACGTGTCAGAAATGTCCACTAAATCAACACAGGCAGGTAAATTTGCACAGGGCAGTGAACACTCACGTAGAACAAAAGGAACTGTGACAAAACAGTTTGTTGAACACGGCAGGCATGTGTGGTCGTGTTATCCGAAGAGCGATCCAGAACCTGCCTTGACTTGCGAGTGGTACGCTGCTTTATTACCAGCATCATTAATGAAAGCACACAGGTAAAAATGTAAGAGCTCGGTGCCATGCCAGCACAAGATTTCAAAGGATGCGCTCATAATAATAAGATTTAATGCCTTTATTTCAGACCACGTGCTTTATGTTAGGGTACATTGAGGCTGTTTTGCATTGTCCATAATGAGTCACTTGAAAGACCAAGAATATGTGAATAAGGAAAAGATACCAATAGAAATGCATTGGAATACCAAAGTATTTGACAATTGCCAAAACTAAATATGTGAGTGGACCAGTTGTACGTTGCAAGAGTAGCCGAAACAATTTGCAACCATCACTACTGAACATTCAACGAGCTTACTGAAGGATGTCACCAATTGCAAGAAACCAGTCAAACAATTCGTGGATGAATAGGAAACGCACCCCCGCCAGAATGATGTTAACTACCAGATGAAATGAGCGCAGGAGCATACGAACGCGCGCGCGCGCGCGCACGCACACACACACATACGGATGCGCGCGCACACACACACACACACTCATACGGATGCGCGCGCACACACACACACACACTCATACGGATGCGCGCGCACACACACACACACACTCATACGGATGCGCGCGCACACACACACACACTCATACGGATGCGCGCGCACACACACACACACTCATACGGATGCGCGCGCACACACACACACACACACTCATACGGATGCGCGCGCACACACACACACACACACACACACACACTTCCGCAACGCAAACCAGCATCAGTATACCATTACAAAAGCACAGCATGTCAATGAACGTAATAAGCAAGAATCCCCAGATCAACATAATGCTAGAGTATGAGCAGTGTACTACTACGGCGAGCTAGAACAGCATGTTACCTGGGCTTTCTCTACCCACATCATACGGTCAAAGTCATTGAATAACGTGCGACTTCATCGAGTGGCCGTCGCACTGCTATAGGGTGGAACAAACAACTCGAACCGGGATGTTAGATGATCATGTCATGCGACGTTGTGCTGTTTCTTGGGACTTCATAGTTTTGAGGCCTCGTCGAGGCAGAGAAGAACGTGTCCTGCAGCACGACGCCTTCGGGAGCAGCAATGCGATGAGTGGCGAGAGCAACGCCTTCCTCCCTGCGGTCTGTACTTGGTGTCATTGCCTACTACGCTGGTGGGACAGACCTTGATGGGCCGCAGATGTAGGGTTGCAGACTGAAACGACAAACAAGCATCTCATTAATAACCTGTCAGCACACCGTCACAGCATGGGCTGGAAGAACTTGACATACTTAGGTGCAGTCGACGTTCTGCAGGGCTTGGATTGCAGGCATCCTAATTCACCAGGACTCAATAGCAGTGAGGCAGGAACAGAAGTGAAGACACGATCAGCTGCTGGACGACAGACAGGTGTTGAACGTCATCTGCGCGAGACACGGCCTGAAATGACAAACGGACATCTTATGAATAACCTGTCAGCACACCGTCGCAGCATGGGCTGGAATAACTTGATATACTTACGTGCAGTGGAAGTTCTGCAGGGCGGGGATTGCAGGCATCTTCCGTCACCCGGACACAATAGCAGTGAGGCAGGAACAGAAGTGAACACACGATCAGCTGCTGAACGTCATCTGTGCGAGACACGGCCGGGTGCAGGAACTGGGTGCCAGGGGCCAAGGCACAGGTTACATATCTGGATAAAAAAAGGGGGGAGGGGGCACTTGTTAAATGAGGGAAGTAACCAGAAAGCAGGTACTCACCAAGACAAGCGTCATATCGCTGGATTGGGCGGTGGGACCAATCCACGGTGGTTGGCTTGTCGAGCGACGAAAGCACGGCGTGACACAGCAATAGGGACGAGAACATACGGAAGACAAAAAAAAAAGAAAATTGGCCACCCACCACCGTCTTCGCCGCAGCGCGCCGCGCTGCAGACCGTAGGCAACGTCCGTTCTTCTTCTGTTTTGCTGGAAGAAACCTGGCACTAATTAATTCCGGGTGCAATTTACTTCCCCATTTCGCGCGCGCCGACACGCGAATTTGGCGCGCGCCGACACGCGAAATTATGACCGGGAAGCAATAGCACTCGGAATGGGCCGATGTCCGTGTCGCAAACGAGAGAGGACCCCTGCCAGCTGGAGCCTGCGCAGTGCGAGCTACCCTTCCGAGTGTTAGCTAAGCCTAAAGCTACAATCGCCCCACCCAGTCCTCTTCGCTTCCGTCACGACGACGACCCAATGTGGCAGCGGCCTTCTCTTGCCAATCAGTTAAACAGTTAACATTGCCAATTAGTTGATTTAATAACCGCGCCACCCTCACAAGCTAGAATCGCACCTGGTGAATATAACTGCCGAAGATCGAACGTAGCGACGACGGTTGCTCCGTTGTCCCTCGGAGTAGTGCCACGGTCACTTGGTTGCGTTGCACCCCGTCGTACTGACACGGTCACTAGGCCGCACGGGATTCACCTAGGGTGAGGAAGACGAAAAAAATATGTCAACTGCATGCGAGACGTGAATCGTACCGTATTTTCACGTCAATACCGCGAGTGAAGGTATTGGTCCGAGACAACCCCTGGTAGGGGTTGTTTCGGACAGTATGAACTGCCGCCGCAGAATAAAGTAAAAGAATGGGCTCTGGCACTGTCCGCGAGAATGGCATCGTTCATTGTGACACCCACTAAGGTTATCGTACAAACAGCAGCTCAGAAATGGCCGCGACACAATTTAACACAATGCATTTCACGGATTGCACTGCGATCCACCGTGCGACATTGAAGACCTGCACAACAGCGTCTATCGACTTGCTCAGAGTTGCGACAATTGCGCCGTTACAATATTGATGTACCAACAGCGCTCTTTATCATGAGAAGACTGCGCAAAATACACGGGTAGTTAATAGCTTGACAGTGAGCAGGCGAAATGAAAGTAAAAAGCGAACGTTATATTCGTGTCACGAACCCAAATATAAGGTGACGCGCGTTCCATGGCAAGAAATGTCGAGGGTAAAAAAAAAAAAAGAAAACGCGTTACATGCGTGCAAATACGGTAATTACGCAGCAACGTCTAAACTAGGAAATGGCCATCGTGTAGACAGAACAGCAAGAAATGAATACAGGTTACGTCACCCTAAACTATATACGTATATAGTGGCCCACCTTGTTGGTTAGCTTGGAGGCACGTGGCGGCGACAGCTGCTTCGTTGTTCTCCAGTTGATTGGCGCAGTCAGTTCATTACCCAGGCACACACAAACAAAATAAAACTTGACTGCAGGCGCGACTTGAGACAGCAACGGAAGCGTTTGCGTCAAACGTAACAGCTCATGCATGAGAAGGAATGAAATGGCCACCGGGCGTAGCATATGCATTCCAGGAGCACCAATGGGTCGTGCTAGCCGGGTAACCGGGCTTGCAGAAGTTGAGGTCATAATTGGAGTAGCCGCGACGCGAAGCTTCGAGCACGCCTCACCGCTTAGAACTCAGCGGTGAAATGAGTCGGTGAAGTGGTTGTTATGGCGTTTTAAGTCGTCAATCGCTCTTCCAGCTGACACGTCAAATTCAGTATGACGGGTGGGCCTCTCGGCGGCCGCTTCTTACATGTATATTTCACTGACGATTATTAAGTGTTCGCGCATGCGCTACTGCGCCCAGGCGTCTTTCCTTCGTGCGCCGTACACGTTATCGCCGAGATTAACTCGGCGCAATAGTGATGGTGCAAGAAAATATATGAAGAACCAAAGGAAAATGAGCGTTGCAAAAAAAAAAAAATAATCCCGCTTTCCGTAAGGCCCTGGTTTGGGAATGTTCCAGAAGCGTCTACTCTGTTCGACAGCGGTGGGCGTGCCGCGCTGAAGATTTTACGATACCGCTTGCAGTCAAATTGTCTATTGACGGGGCCCGCCGACGCAACCACCACCGCGCACTTCACGCTGCCGACGTGTATGCGTGACTTGCAACTCACGAGCGCGTACTTATATAACTGACGTGGCAGAATCCGTTTCGAGTGTTGCGATTCTTAATCGTGGTAGAGGCAGATAAACTTTCAAGTTAATTTGACGTTTGCTTTCAGGAATCGAGAAAGGCTAGAGTCAGTGTTTTTTTTTTTTTCTCGCAGAGATATGGAGATAGTTCGCGTGAGATTCCTTAAACTAAGACGTTGTTTTCGCATTTCGCGAGTTCTCAAAATAACACTGTATCAGGTTAGACACTGGTTATTCTGTAGTTTACTTCAGCTGATTTTAGAACTCCTCGGATGGTTCTTCCTGCACGCACGTAGAGAGTACCGCGCCTTAGAAACGGGCTGCACGGATCGTTTTTAGTAATGGTATACTATACAGATTTCATTTCTCTTCGACGTAATATGTAACGGTATGTCTAAGGCTGTGTGAGTCTCGCACGTGTATTTAGAAGACGGCAGCATTTGAGTTTCATTTAGTGCGTGGAAGTACTTATAAATAAGCGCGAATCTTCTTGTAGGTTTGAACGCGTAATTTGAGCAAGTTTCTTGTATTCTGTTTCTTTAATGCGCGAGTCGCACGCAAGGGTTCTGACCGCAAAGTGAGAGCGAGTCTCATAGTACATCCCTGAAGTCAACGAGGCTCTCAATGGCACTATTGCGTGCGCTAATAACGGATTTAGAGTACGAACATATTGACACAATGATGTGGGGCTCCTGCACCGCGAGACGGGGCGCGCGAAGGTCGGCGCCATGAAAGACAATAAAGCGCGTAACCTGCTCGTTCTTCTGGCTCGCCATTAAAGGGACGCGTCTATTTTTTTCAAGCTTCTGTCTTAAGCCTACGTTACACTTCTGGTGGAGGTGCTGGGTACATGCTACCGCTTCAAGGTCGAACCCCCTCTACAAGCCCAGCACGAAGTCCGGTCGATGTGACTCTTGTTCACGTACGGACAAGCCGTCGACTTCAAGGACTACCACCTGAGCACGAGCCTCTACCTCATGCACCGTGTCAGAAGGATGAGTACATCAGTTCCTTCTTCCTCAGCTGCACCGACCGAAGTCGTTCTTAACCAGCCGCGAATCCCGAAATCCTTCTATGGGGACACCTTCGAGGATGTTGAAGGCTGGCTCGATCACTTTGAGCGCATCGCCAAATACAACGGCTGGACTCCGGAGCACAAGCTGCACAACGCCTACTTTGCCCTCGAGGACTATGCGCGGACATGGTTTGAGAACCGTGAAGCGGCCCTATCGACTTGGGACGAATTCCGATGGCAGCTAATCAGCACATACGCCAGCCTCGATCGCAAGGAGCGAGCTGAATCTGCAATTCAGGCGTGAGTACAGCGGCCGAACGAAAGCATCGCAATGCTTGTCGAAGATATGTGCCGACTTTTCTGACGCGCGGAACCGTCCATGCCGGAAGAAAAGAAGCTCAGGAACCTAATGCATGGTGTCAAGCAAGAGTTATTCGAAGGCCTGATGTGCAATCCACCAAAGACCGTTGCAGAGTTTCTCGCTGAAGCCATGTCAATGGAAAAGGCACTGCAGCACCGAACAAGGCAGCACAACCGCGACGTGTCTACCTTATCGCGTGACCCTCTCGCTGTACCCTTTGACAATACCGACGCCTTTCTGGAGCTCATTAGGCTTGTTGTTGGAGAAGAGCTCCAAAAGCTTCAGGTGGCTCCGGCATCGGTACCGCGACTCGCTCTGGCTGAGGTCGTCCGGGAGGAAATCAGGCAGGCAGTCCAAGTCCCAGAGCGGAGCGAGACACCACAGCACGAGGTACGGCAGCCACAGCCTCGCATGTCGTATGCCGAAGCTGCGCGAAGTTCTTTGTCCCCGATCTTTTATGGTGTGAGTAACGTCCCGGACTTTCATGGTGTGCCGCCGTTGAACAAGCAATTGGTGACTTCAGGCCTCGACGCACGCCGTTCATGGCTTGCGGACGCCAGGACATCGTTCGCCCCACGATTGCGTGAGCCCCGGTCACTGTCACGAGTCCGAAACAGGTCTTCCCGCCCCCTCTTCAGGCCGATCGTAACAAGGTGTCGCTCACCCAGCCCTGCGACTCAGGCAAACTGAGTCCAGCGACCTGTGGAGGTGAGGTCGCTGACGTTGCGAACGCTGAAGACCCTACACTACGACAACAGCGATATGACGAAATTGAGATGTAGAGAAACCAGTGCAGATTGGTGTGAGTATCTTGCGACGTACCAGTTACCATAGATGACCACGAAGTCACGGTGTTAATCGACACGGGTGCGGACACGTCTGTTATGAGCCAGAATCTCGTGCGTGTACTGAACAAAGTTTCGACGCAGTGGGCTGGAACTCAGATTCGTACTGCAGGAGGGCCTCATAACTCCAGTGTGCCGGTGCACGGCACGAGTCAACATTAGGGGCTTCACGTACGTCAGCGACTTCGTCATTCTTCCCGAATGTTCAAAGGACCTTATACTCGGCATGCATTTCCTTCAGACGAATGGTGCCATCATCGACCTGCAAGAGTCTCGAGTCAGCTTCGCTACTACGCAAGCCATAGCAAACAGGAATGGCAACGACCGTGACATTGCGCTTCGCGTAGCCGATGATAACGTCTCGTTGCCACCCAAGAGAAGCGTGCTTACCGTTGTCCTATGAGAAATGGACGACGGCGCCGAAGGAATTGCTGAGGCGAACATTCCCCTGCTTCTTGAACACAATATTTGCATAGCCAGAGGAATTCTTCAGGTGTGAAACAAATGTTCATTCGTTTTGCTAACAAACCTTGCGCAACGAGTATCGGCATGTACCGCGAGGAACGACAATCGCCTTTCTTCGCGAAATCATTGACGTTACTGACATTGGCACATTGGAAATTGCATCGCCTCAGCAATCGGAGTTACCAAGCCTAAATGAACGGATTCACGTTAATGCTGTTCTGCCAGACCATCAGAAAGACCGTCTATTGAGTCTTGTGAATGAATTTGCGGACTGTTTTTCAACGTCGTCCAAAGTACGGCGCACGTCCATCACAAAGTACCGCATTATTAAGGACGAGTCAGCACGTCCTGTTCGCCAGCATCCCTACAGAGTGTCTCCAGTGGAAAGGGAAGCGATCAAGCAGCAGGTGAAAGATATGCTCCAAGACGACGTGATCCAGCCGTCCACAAACCCGTGGGCCTCCCCTGTAGTGCTAGTCGGAAAGAAAGACAAGACACTACGCTTCTGTGTAGATTACAGAAAGTTAAACCGTGTCACCAAGCGCGATGTCTATCCATTGCCACGCATCGACGACGCATTGGACCTTCTACAACATGCAAAGTTTTTTTCTTCGTTGGATCCTAAATCCGGGTATTGGCAAATCGAAGTTGATGAACGGGATCTTGAAAAACAGCGTTTGTCACACCTGACGGGCTTTACGAGTTCAAACTTCTCCCCTTCGGTCTCTGTTCCGCACCTGCCACCTTTCAGCGGATGATGGATACCGTGCTTGCTGAACTCAAATGGCAAACCTACGTCGTATACTTGGACGATGTCGTCGTGTTCTCGAGCACGTTCGACGAGACCTCGCACGACTCGAGAGCGTCCTCGCTGTGATCTGTACTGCTGACCTCAAGCCTGAAAAATGCTACTTCGGGTTCCAAGAGCTCAAATTTCGTGGCCATGTCTTTGGTCCTAAAGACTTCCGACCAGACCCCGGCAAGTCAGCTGCCGTCGCCGTGTTTTCACCACTCGCAGACAAGAATGTGGTCCAACACTTCCTTGGTTTGTGCGCATATTATAGGCGCTTCGTCGGGGGAATCTCCAGAATTGCTCAGCCTCTGACACGGCTTACACGCGATGATGTGCCTTTCATTTGGGCGGACGAGCAACAGCAGTCGTCCAATGAATTGCGCACACTTTTGCAAGCTGCCCCAATACTTGCTCATTTCGACGAAGAAGCCAGCAATGCGGGTCTCGGCGCAGTTCTGGTGCAGTGGCAAGATTGTGCGGAACGTACTATTGCTTATGCAAGCCGCAGTCTCACCAAGGCTGAGGAAACTACTCAACCCCTGAAAAAGAATGCTTAGCGGTTGTGTGGGCAATTAGTAAATGCTGACCCTACTTGCACGGTAGACCCTTTAAGGCTGTCAGCGATCACCACGCCCTCTGCTGGCTTGTCAACCTCAAGGATCCTTCAGGCGGACTAGCCCGTTGGAGCCTACGCTTACAAGAGTACGTCGTTACCGTTGTCTGCCGATCTGGAAGGAAGCACAGATACGGTGACTGTTTGTCACCCGCACCACTCCCTACGACATCATCGGATCCTGACCATGAATTACCATTTGTCGGCGTTGTCGACGCCGTAAAGATGGCTGAACACCAGTGCGCTGACCCTGAGCTGCTGCCGCTGATAGAACACCTTGAAAAAGTTGAAACTTTTTTACCTCGCTCGCTCGTTCGCGGCTTATCATGGTACTGTTTGCACGACAGTGACCTTTACAGGAAAAACTGCGGAAGCGGTTCAAATACCTACCTCCTTGTCGTGCCGTCGGCATTGCACCAAGACATATTGCAAGGCTGCCATGATGAGCCATGCGCGGGACACCTGGGATTCGCTAAGGCATTATCAAGGATGCGACAGAAGTATTACTGGCCCCGGCTTTTTTCTTCTGTGCAACGGTACGTGAAGACCTGCCGTGATTGTGAGCGCCCCAAGAAACCTCCCGTTAAACCGGCCGGCTTTCTACATCCTGTGGACCCTCCTCAGGCACCGTTCCAACAAATAGGAATGGATCTACTTGGTCCATTTCCAGTCATCCCTTCGCGCAACAGATGGATAGTCGTCGCTACCGACTACTTAACCCGGTACGCCGAAACCGAAGCTATTCCGCAAGCAAACTCATATGAAGTGGCCAAGTTCTTCATCCGCCACATCGTCCTACGACACGGTGCACCGTCTGTTCTCATCGCCGATTGCGGTACGGCATTTACAGCCGAACTTATGCAGGACGTTCTCCAACGGAGGCATAGCTCTCACCGCAAGAGCACTGCATATCATCCTAAAACAAATGGATTAACGAAACGACTGAACAGAACGCTGGCTGATATGCTTTCCATGTATGTCGACGTGCAGCACAAGACGTGGGACGAGATTTTGCCATATGTCACATTCGCCAATAACACTGCTTTACAGGAGACCACGCAGTTTACGCCATTTGAACTTGTATACGGGCGCCGCGTCAAGTCAACACTTGACGCCATCCTCCCTGTGTCTGATAATATCCCGACCAGAAAGCACGCGGAAGAGTTCATTCAAAATGCCGAAGCAGCACGCCAGCTTGCTCGGCATCGTATCCAGAGCCAACAGCATACCGACGCTCTTCGATACAGCCAGGCTCGATGCGACGTCCATTACAATACCGGCGACTGCGTGTGGGTCTGCACGCCCATCCGTCACCGCAGACTTTCGCAAAAGTTGCTCCGCCGGTATTTTGGTCCCTAAAAGGTTACACGCCGCCTCAGTGACGTAACCTACGAAGTCGTCCCCTGCAGTTCTGACCCCGGTTCACACTGTCGTCATCCCCACGCTGAAGTTGTTCACGTAGTGCGCATGAAACCATACCAATCGCGTACGTGAACGTCCAGATGCACCTCAGAAGCTCCATTTCTTGCCGTAGACTGCCGCGCCATGAAAGACGATGAAGCGCGTAACCTGCTCGTTTTTCTTCTGGCCCGCCATTAAAGGGACGCGTCTATTTTTTGAAGCCTCCGTCTTCAGCCTACGTTACAATATGACATTTCTATTATCAATTAGTTAGGATCATTCTGCAGTTAAGTTGGAGGATTTTGGTGTTGTATGCATAGACGTGTAGTGTTGTGGTCGATTTATTTTTTATTGCGAAAGCAATTATATGGACACTTCAACCGGATTTCTGCCGTTGGCGTCGCCGTCGCCGTGAGGTTCCGTATAAAGTGCAAGCGTGATAGAATCTTCGCCGCGCGCCATATGCGCGTGTGAAAGCGCGCGGGGGACGCGCGCTATCACGGAGAGCGAACGCACGGCGGACAGCAAACGCGACCGTCGTGGGAAAGTCCGTGGGGGTATGGGAGGGAGGCAGGCGGGGCGACGCTGTGCTGAGGCACCAAATGCGTATCTTGCAACCGGGCGCAAGGGTAACTGGCCACTCAATCTCCAACGGGAAAGCAAGAAAGCGGGAAGGCAGCGCGGGAGGGAGGGAGGGAGGGGGGGGTGCAGCTTCTACTCTGCCAACAACTGGGCTTGTACTTTGTCCACTTGTGGCGGTCGCCCGCACCGTCTCTTATCTCCACACGGCTCTGACCTTTGTATGCGCTGTGCATTCGCCGCTCAGTTTCCGTTGAAGCGATAGACCGCACGAATCTTCGCCCGCTGCGGCGGCTGCGCTTGCTGCCAGCGTTTTGACAGTCGTTGTCTCGGTCATTCAGTGTGATCTATTCCTGTTTGCTTGTGCGCGCTGACACCACGCTTGTTAATTCAGTTAGTAAGCGAATGTGTCCAAGTTTGCGCAGCCGATAAAATTACTATCCCTACTCCGAATAGCTCTCTACTAATTTGCTATCGCAATTGATGCATCGCCTTTCGGGCGAAACAGCGACGTTTTTTTATAGTACAGTAATCTGAAGGTCGTAAGTCCGAATCCTCCTCCAGTCCACTACATTTTCGGGCATGCAGTGGCGCCTGACACAGGCAAAAAATCGCCGAGGGCTAGTGGGGCCATACTAGTCAAGGTGCGACCAAATTAGGAAGGCCCACTAAGCTTCAACAAAGTCACTCCCTCACCAGAAAAGGAATTGGCCTCCCTGGTGCAGTATTCTGCCGCTACCTCCCTAATGACTCCTAAAATCAGCCCATGACCCTCAGTCCCCAGCGGCTGCGGATCACCTGACCAATGCGGCGGTCAGACCTGCGACAAGGCAGAGGGTGCGAAGCATCTCTAGGCGGACAGGCCGCCAATGGAAACTGAACCTGGCAACGTTCAACACGCGCACTCTATCGAGTGAGGCTAGCTTAGCGGGGCTATTTGAAGAATTATCAGGTATTGTCTGGGATATTATTGGCCTTAGTCAGGAAAGAAGAACCGGTGAGGCTTGCACAGTGCTGACTAACGGCCACGTCCTCTGCTACAGGGGTAGTCCAGATAAGACAGAATTCCGAGTAAGATTTCTAGTTCATGAGGACATGGCGGGCAACATTGATGAATTCTACATCATTAATGAGAGGGTAGCAGTCGTCGTAATAAAGCTGAATAGGAGGTATAGAATGAAGGTTGTGCAAAGCTACGCCTCAACCTCCAGTCACGATGATGAAGAAATAGAACAGCGGAAGACCGTGATCTTCAGCCCTTTCGCAGGCCCTTTGAACAGCCCGAAACTGGACTTGAAGGTTGTCGCTCTTGACGGCTTCTTCCCAGTCTTCTTTCCTGTTGAAAGACCAGTGGTGCAATGCAGAACATTGCCACAGCATGTGGTTAAAGGTGGACCTTTCCTCGCTGTAGTCGGGGCAGCGGGGTTCCACACCCGGGGCGTAGTGGCTCAGTCTGGATCGAGACGGAAATGAGCCCGTCTGCAGCATTCTCAGCACCAAGGCCTGGGGTCTGCCGAGCTTCGGGTGAGGAGCCGGGAAGTGCCTGCGTCCCAGCTGGTAGTGAGCCATGATGACGCAGCATGAAATCAGTGAGAAGATGAAATTAGTGAGAAGAGAACTAGGCTCAGGACAAGGCAAAATGTATGCACTGAAAGATAAGCAGGGTAATATCATCAGCAATTTCGATGACATAGTAAAATCAGCCGAAGAATTCTATACTGGCCTGTAGAGTACCCAGAGCAGCCAAGCTACTTTCACTCGAAGTAGTGGTGAAGACGATGCAGAAGCCCCTTCTATGAACAGCGATGAAGTTAGAAGGGTTTTGAAAGGCATGACCAAGGGAAAAGCTGCTGGTGAATATGGAATAACAGATTATTTAATCAAGCATGGAGGAGATATCATACTTGAAAAGCTTACGGCCCTTTATACGAAATGCCTCACGACTTCAAGTGTACCAGAAAGCTGGAAGAACGCCAACATTATACTCATCCATAAGAAGGGAGACGTTAAAGAATTGGAGAATTCTAGACCCATTAGCTTGATGTCAGTTTTGTATAAAATATTCGCGAAGGCAATTTCAAGTAGAACCAAGACAACACTTGACTTCAGGGAACCAAGAGAACAGGCTGGCTTCAGGAAGGGATAGTCTGCAATGGATTATATCCATGTCATCAAACAGGTAATAGAGAAATCTGCGGAGTACAATCAACCCCTTTATATGGCTTTCATAGATTACGAAAAAACATCTCATTCAGTAGAGATACCAGCAGTCTTAGAGGCATTACGTAACCAAGGAGTACAGGATGCATACGTAAATATATTGGCAGATATCTACAAGGGTTGCAGAGCAACCTTGGTTCTCCACAAGAAAAGTAGAAAGATAACTATCAAGAAAGGGGTCAGGCTAAGAGACACAATCTCTCCAATGCTACTCACTGCATGCTAATTGCAAGAAGTAATCAAGCTCCTAGACTGGGAAGGCTTAGGAGTGAGAATGAACGGCGAATATCTCAGCAACCTTCGGTTTGCAGATCACATTGTCCTATTCAGCAACAATGAGGACGAATTACAGCGAATGATTGAGAACCTTAACCGAGAAAGTGTAAGAGTTGGGTTGAAGATTAATATGCAGAAGACAAAGATAATGTTCAGTAGCCTGGCAAGGGAACAAGAATTCAGTATCGCCGGTGAACCTCTAGAGTCTGTAAAGGAGTACGTTTATATAGGTCAATTACTGACAGGGGACCCTGATCATGTGTAAGGAATTTATAGAAGAATAAAATTGGGCTGGAGTGCATACGGCAGGCATTACCAAATCCTGACTGGGAGATCACTACTGTCGTTGAAAAGAAAAGTATATAATCAGTGTATTCTACCGGGGCTAACATATGGGACAGAAACTTGGAGGTTAACAAAGCTCGGGAACAAGTACCGCACCAAGAGCGATGGAACGAAAAATGTTAGGCCTAACATTAAGAGAC
This sequence comes from Dermacentor silvarum, assembly GCF_013339745.2. Lineage (NCBI taxonomy): Eukaryota > Metazoa > Arthropoda > Arachnida > Ixodida > Ixodidae > Dermacentor > Dermacentor silvarum. The sequence goes on from NC_051162.1 coordinate 87,395,530, forward strand.
AGGAAAAGAGCGGTGTGGATGAGAGAACAAACGGGTATAGCCGATATTCTAGTTGACATTAAGCGCGAAAAGTGGAGCTGGGTAGGCCATGTAATGCATCGTATGGATAACCGGTGGACCATTATGGTATCAGAATGGATACCAAGAGAAAGGAAGCGCAGTCGGGGACGGCCGAAACCTAGGTGGACTGATGAGTGAATTCGCTGGCGCAAGTTGGAATCAGCTAGCGCAACGCAGGGATAATTGGAGATCACAGGGAGAGACCTTCGTCCTGCAGTGGACATAAATATAGGCTGGTGATGATGACGATGGCGTATGCATACAGGGTGTTTCAGCGAACACTTTCAGAAATTCTTAAAGGTTGCCTCTGGCAGATAGCACAATTTTAGTTCATGAGCTGGTCTACTCGAAGAGGCGGACATTACTTGCACAAGAAACTGAAATGCATAATTGAATAATTACCAAAAATTCACTAATGAGGTTTTTAACTAATTACCTGATGAACCATATTGCAATTCACAAATTCTAGCCGTGGAGTCCGCAAGGCGGATCCACTTGGAACGAATTCTCGCAATCACACCAGTTTCGAGATATTAATTATCGAACTTTGCGGACAAACGTATTGGCGTTCCAGTTAGTATCTTAAAAAGACGTCGCTTTCTGCATTCAAGCACAAAATTAACTGGAACGCCAATGCATTTCTCCGCAAAGTTCGAGAATTAATATCTCGAAACTGGTGTCATCCATAGAAATAATTCTAAGTGGATCCGCCTTGCGAACTCCCCGGCTACTATTTGTAAATTGCCATATGGGCCATCAGGTAATTAGTTAAAAATTAATTAGTGAATTATTGTTAATGATTCGATTATGCATTTCAGTTTCTTGTGCAAGTAATGTCCGCCTCTTCGAGTAGACCATCTCATTAACTAGAATTGGGCTATCTGCAACAGGCAACCTTAAATAAATTTTGAAACTGTTCGCTGAAACACCCTGTATATGTGTGTATGTATGTATGACTGTGACCGTTTTCCCGCCTACCTTTGTCACTTGGTATTTCGGGCTAAAATGGGGATCGCATCGGGCTGTTGAACTGATAGAGCAGGGTTCGAAACCAACCGTTAGATCAACTGAGTGACTGACTATGTGGCAATGTGAACTTACGTGCCACTCTTCAACGAACATTTTCACGTCGTCATGGGTCACTGTAGATGCGGAACTGGGTAGATACCGCTGGCCTAAGAAACTATTTGATGCTGACTTGGAGTAGTAGGTATAGTCACTCGGTCTGTGCTGGTCTCCAAAGTACTCCTTTGATGACAACTTGCATCTCTGGGTATGTACCAGGTGGTGTGAGTTGCTCATCAACGAAAATCTTTGACGCGAACTAGCTCAACTAGGTATGTGCCAAGGGGAACGTGCCGCTCTACAATGTCGAAAAAGATTCGTTAAAATTGCCCTGATGCTGAGCAGAATCGAGCCCACGTCATAAGGGTTCCTCAAGGACAGCAACCCGATTCATTAGCAGGCTGTGCCACAATTGCGCTGGGTATGTGCCACTTTCATTGATCGACTTTCACGCTAAGGATTTACCGAGCTGCGCCATGAATGCGTTGGGTATTTGCCGCTCATCAATGAACAGCTCGCCAGCTTGAGTCACTGAGTATATGTGCCAGTGTCAAGCGAGGTAACAATCCTCAACGTTTGCGAGCACAGGCGCGCCAAGCTTCGCCTGACAGGCCTTGCGCGGATTCTCGGCGGTTCCAGCGGATGATGCAGCGTGCACAGACAGAAGCGCGAGCGAGGAGAGTGATTGTCGAACGATGCGATTCTCAGTGTTCCAACGCACTGACGTCCCATGCATTTCAGAAGCCACGCGCAGAATTCGCGGTGGTGGCACTAGATGGCGCTGAGTGCTTTAGTGAAGCGCGAAAGCCGAATCCCACTGCAGTACACGCCTGATACATAACTTGTGTAAACGGTGGCAATACGCTGTGTCGCTATATTGATTCGACACTAAACGATCGAATTACCCTCCACCGTCATCGCGAGATCGTTTCCACCACTTTTTACATGGCGCTTAGCCACTACGGTAGAGTTATCAAGCACGCAAAGCGCGATGCTGCTTGCTGACGTACTCGTGTTCTTCCTAATCGAGCTCCCGCAGCCACTTGCCAGCAATGGTCATTTCGCAGTGGTACCATGGTTGATTTCGAACCCTGTTAGCTTGGCACAGGACAGGCATGTTATGCTATGCAAGTACCTCAGAACTACATTCGATCACGGACAATCCAGTGACCAAGGTAGACGGGAAAACGGTAATTGCAAACATACACCGACAAATTCATACATAGATACTCCCCAAAAGCATGTGAAATACTCTGAGAATGCTAATCAGATTTCTATAGCTCTCGACCGTACCTATATGGAGGGCACTTCTCAGTTATTACAGACCGCCATGCACTTTGCTGGCTTTCCTCGTTCAATGACCCCACTGGCCGCCATGGCCGCAGGGCACTACGCTAACAATAATACAGATTTTCTGTGTACTACAAATCTGAACAGCTTCACCAAGACGCCGGCTGCTTGTATCAATACCAAGTCGTTCCCCCTGATACGCAACGCCATACGTACGATGTGACGCTGTGACGCGGGCACATCCCGCCACCGGTGCTACTGATGTAGCCTATTTCCTTCTTCATGATTTCATCCTGAGCTGCGGTGCTCCTCGTCTGTTAATCACGGACCGCGGCCTCTATTTCCAGTCTTATGTTGTCGACGACATTCTTCGTTCCTGCCCGACCAATCCCAAGTTCACCACTGCGTGCCATCCACAGAAAAGCGGCCTTACAGACCGCCTCGACCGTACTCTCAGAGAGAGAGTGAGGGAGCGAGAAGTTTAATGATACGAAATGCAGAGAGGCCGGCCTGAGGTATATATTCCTCTAGCCATTGGGCATTGGTCATTGCTCGGTATTGGGGGAAGGGGAATACAGAAAGAAAGAAAGAGGGAAGAAAGAGGCGGATGATGGGTGACGGTGACGAGAGAAGGAGGATGTAAAACATATCGCAAGCAATTTGGCATGATCAAAGCTTACAGTCCAGGCCCGTACTTTTTAATAAGCTCACTAACGCCTGGATGGCCTCGAAACACGATTGAGCGTCTGACCAAGGACCTAAAATGCCGTCCTCCGACAACGGCGGGCTATCGAGACGCGTAAAGTCATTGTTCAACTTTTGACGCTCTTCCACATACTTATTGCAGTCACAAAGCACATGACCTGTAGTCTCATTCACATTGCACAACTCACAGTCTGGAGGCTCGGTGCGTCGCATGAGGTGCACGTATCCGCGCGTAAACGCTACCCCCAGCCTTAGCCTGTGCAGAAGACTGGCACAACTGCGTTGAGGTATGCTTGTTATGTGCGTTTCTGAGGACCACCGAGACTGGGACATCAAGCTGCCTTCACCTGCAACTCTCCCCGTCACGACACAGCTGGCCATCTATTCTTTGGCTACGACCCACCGTTTCTCATAAACACCAGACTCTATCCTCACGCAGGCGCATCCACTTCACCTTTCTAGGATTATACGTGTCAAACCCAGTTCTGATCGTGAGGCACGCCATAGTGGAGGGCTCCGGAGTTATTTTGACTATCTGGGGTTCTTTAACATGCACCACAACGTAAGCGCACGGACCTTTTTGCATTTCTCCTCCATCGAAATGCGGCCGCCGCGGCCGGGATTCGATCCCGCGACCTCGTGCTCTGCAGCGCAACGTCTTAGCTAACTGAACCACCGCGGCGGGTCGTTTTATGTGTCAAAACAAGTTCTGATTATGAGGCACGCCGTAGTGGAGGGCTCCGGATTAATTTTGACCACCTGTAGTTCTTTAACATGCACTACAACGCAAGCACACGGGCGTTTTTGCATTTCGCCTCCATCGAAATGCAGTCGCCGCGGCCGGGATTCAATCCTGTGATCTCGTGCTCAGCAGCGCAACGCCGTAGCTGACTGAGCCGCCGCGTCGCGGCGCCTCCACTACCTATGCTCGTGATATTATTGCCCGTGCTGACATCTCCCTCCAGTCTCCCCGTGATCGAATATTGGCTTCACAGGTCAATCAATAATGTTTTTATGACTGCCCACACGGGGAGGTGAACTTCCTTCTAGGATTGCTCGTCTTGCTGTGGTTACCATCATGTTCACGTTGGCCTAGGTGAAAAACCTCTCACGTTTTGTTGGCTCTTACCGCGTCATACGCAGTCACTAACGCGACCTATGAGGTCACTCCGCTCCACTCTCAACTCAAACCCGAATTGCACCAGGGCTGTGCTTTTGCCGCCGGCGGGTAATGTCACGGGGGGCGAACCTGTGGTCCGTGCTTCGACGATGACACCGACGAGGATTATGACGGTGTGGCTATCTTGTGTGCACGCGCTAGATCTACCATTGCACCAGCGTCGTGCGCCTTGCCTTCTCCGCGTAACAATGTCGCCAGGAATGTTGGCTGAGCACTACTTTGTATTATCTCACATGCATTCATGCCCTGATTCATCCCGCGTCGGTTGATTTAACATGCCGTTAAATTGTAGCGCCCTATTGTGAAATTTAAAGTTCGCATGCCGCAGTGCCATAAGACATGCTGGCTGAACTTCCACGAGTTGAAACTCCTGCCGCACTGCACATATTATTGCAATAGCAAGTATATGGACACTCCAAGCGGATTTCTGCCGTCGGCGTCGCCGCCGCCGTCGCCGTTAGGTCCCGTACAAAGTCCAAGGGTGATAAAATCGTCGCCGCACGCCATAAGCTGTATGTGCGTGGGAAAGCATGCAAGGTACACGCGCTTTCACGGAGGGGGAACGCACGCCGCAGAGCAAACGGGACGTATTCCATCGTGCGAAGTGCAGTGGGGAGATGAGAGGTTGGGGAGGCGACGTTTAGCTGCATCACCAAAAAGCGTTTCTTGCGACTGGGCGCAAGGGGAACTGGCGACTCAAAAAAGCGACAGGAGGAAAGCGGGAAGGCAGCGCGAGAGGGAGGGGTTGCGGCTTCTACTCTGACAGCAATTTCGTAGTACTCTGCGCGGCGATGAGCTGTCGCTCGCACCGTATCTTGAAAGCCATCTCCACACGGCTCTTACCTTTGTATGCACTGTGCTTTCGCCGCTCAGTTTCCGTTGAGGCAATACACCACACAAACCTTCGCTCACTGCTGCCGCGCGCTTGCTCATGCCAGAGTTTTGACAGTGGTTGTCTGCTGTCATCGATGTGATCTATTCGTGTTTGCTTCGGTGCGCTGACACCATGCTTCTTATCTCAGTTAGTAAGCGAATGTGTTTAAGTTTATGCAGCCCATAAAACTACTATCCTTACTCCGTATATCTCTCTGATAGTTTGCTACCGCAATTGATGCTTCGCCGTTCAGGCGAAACTGCGACTTTTTAATGCAAGCACAATAAATCAGGATTTTTTTTTACCAGGGTCACCACTCTCGTCAAGCATCCGTGTTCAAACGTACACAGGCTATGGCAAGAAATTGCTAAGTGCATTGTTGGAAAAGCCAAAATTGGAAGGCGCGCATTCACCACGCAATAGATAGGCGACCAAGAACGCGCGATTTGTGGCACGAGCGCGTTCGCGCGCGACAGCCGTGTTACGGCGACAGTCAACGTAGGAACAGGCGCCAAGAACTGCGTTCTAAATGTATCGCAATCACGCGTGACACTTTGCCTCGAGCAGACGAAGAAGCCTTATAGAGGTGTTTCTTTCCCTTCAACATCTAGGCTTAATTTTGATTATTCACCTTTACCCCTTTGTTCGTTGTTAGGTGTATGTTTTATTTTATTCAGTGTGGCCAATCCCCCTCGTGGGTACGAGCCATGTTTTGAGGTAACAACAACAACAACAATCTAGGCTCTACAAGCCGTGATAGAGGTACATCATCATCATCAACATCAACGTCTTGCTGTGTTGAATCCCACCGACCCGAACAAACGCTTCACATCATGGGTGTCCTGAGCCTGGAGATGGTCACCGCTTTCGGTATCGTGTACGGTGTCGGCTGGTTCCTGGTCGATGTGGTGTCTTTGCTGGCGTATCCCTACTGCGACCACCCGACGAAGTGCTTCGACTACGAGAAGGAGCTCGCCGCCAGCGTGGACCCCAGTGTGGACCCATGCGACAACCTCTACGAGCACGTCTGCGGCAACTGGGACAGGCTCTACCCGACTCGCGGGAAACAAGGAGGGGGTCAGTTCCGTGTATTCCAAAGCCGGGTATACGTGTTCGCGCTGAACGAGCTTGAGCAGACGCCTCCCGAGCACGCAGTGAAGGCGGTTCGCCGAAGCATTTCCGCCTACCAGAGTTGTCCTAACGTTTTTGCAGATAAAACAGACCACACCAATGTGAGTTATCGCTTTAGTATTTCGATTTCCTGAATAGACGGTAAGCGAGAAAAGAATGGGAGTAAGCAACTGTGGTCGCTCTGTAAAGGTGAGAGACTCTTCGAAGCAAAGGGCAGGTTTCGTCGTTTAGGGACGGATAAGCCTTGATATACAAAGAGACGATGCGTCAGCTCATCTTCAGGGTTCTTTTCTTTTTTTTTCTTCTCCCGTGCCCATGCCCCACATTCCGCGAGCCACGCCTACTCCTCCAAACATCTTTCTAGTTGGCTTCTATGTGCCGCACAGTGTAGCAGACGACGCTACCACTATACTTGAAACAGGCGTTACAACACCGTCTCCACGGACGAAATTCGCGAAAGGTTTCTAATGCATGTGTGCATACTGATAAGCCTGGGTGTGGGCGATTGTCGGTAACGATAGCGAGGATCATGATAATGAGCTGCAGATGATGATGATGTTAAGTCGCACTTGGCACGTTGGTAGGAACACGGTTTTCAATGCACATTTAGTCACAAGCGCATTATAGAAAATGATTGCATATAAGCGAAACAGCATGATGTCATTGCACTACATGTCCTCCTCGCCACGAACACTCTGGTTCACAGGTAACTTTTTTGATTCACAGTAAAAACAAAAAATAAGCTTGAAAAAAAGAGTAGTAGTATCAAAGGAACAAAAGGAAAAGAAACACTCCAACCTAAAGTGGTTTGCAAAAGAGAAATTTTCGAAATAATTCAATTCTGCTATCGAACAAAAAATAATTTCTCCTTTAGAACGGTAACAAGAAATTCTGGGGTTTTGCGTGCAGAATCCAAAATTTCGATCTCAGGAATGCCCTAGTGACGCACTCTGGGTCAATATTGATCACCTCTGATTTTTACCCAGGAAGCAATGCGCAGCGCACGTGCGTTTTTGCATTTCGCCCCCATCAAAATGCAGCTGCCACAGCCGGGATTTAATCCCGGCCCTTCCTGGCTTAGCAACGCCGTGGCATAGCCTTTGCTCCACCCATGGCGGATTATAAACATAAACACTAAAATAAATTATCAGAATAGGTGAGACGAAAGATGCTATTCATTTTATTACACACACGTAACCCCATCTAGTCGAGTTTTTGTTCTGTTGCAAAGCTTGCAAAAAAAAAAAAGCAAGAACTGAGAGCTAACCGGTGATTTCTCTTTCATTAGATACGCGGATTTAAGGCAACTTGTTTACCACGCGCTCGTTTATAACGCGATAGTGTTACACTCCCCGTGTCGCAGAAAATCCGGCGTCGGCGTAAGCATCGCCATCGGGAGTATTCGTGGCAGAGAAATTCATCCTGAAGCACACCGGCCACACAGGCCCTCCCTAAGGCGCAAGGGGTTAGTGAACGAAAATCGAATTTCACAAAGTAAAATCCGTCACAAAAATTGTATAATACGACTTAACTCAAACCTGCAGACGTGAAAGCGTCGAATTGTAATTTAAATATACGAGCAAAAAGCCTGATATGCAGCCAGGGATCTTTGAATGCCATCGCGTTGCGCTCTTACAGGCGAAGCTTAAGCGATCTCGATGGTGTGCGCCTTGGTTCAAGCAAGCAACGCTCACGGAATTTTGGACACGCGCGCGCCTCGGGGCAACAGTAAACAATAAAAAAAAGTCGCGCTTTCACCCGAAATGTGAAGCATGAATTGCTATAGCAAATTAGTATAGAGCTATACGCAGTAAGGATAGTAGTTTTATCGGCTGTATAAACTTGGACACATTCGCTTAATCACCGAATTGAGAAGCATAGTAGCAGAAACGCTTAGGGTGGTTCCGAGAAAGGAGATGGGTATTCTGATTTTGATTTGGGAAATGATTTATAAGCCAGTAGTTTTATATAAAGCGGTTGAGGTGGTGGTATATGAGTTGTTAGTGACGCTACGGTAGATAACACAGTCATCAGCATTGGATAAACATTGAAGGGGATGGGACCTGGAACCGAACCAGGGGGCACGTTTAACGTACGTGAAAGGAAGTTAGAAGACTGGTGATTCATGACTGCGGACTCAGAACTACTTGGTAAAAAAGTTTAGAGATTATTTTATCTACACCAGCATGTGGTAAAGGCTTTGTGTTATCTAATAAATGTGAAATATCGTTTGCTCTATATATCGTATCAGGTAAGGTAGATAATATATTGCCGGTTTCTGGTGGCACAAGAATGGGTGATTCATTAGAGACCATAGTGCCAACACTGAGTGAAGCACATTGGCACATTCCAGGACGGGCGCCAATACGCTTGCTTCGTGAGTGTAAGTATGCGCGCCAGCTGTGGATTATTTGTGTGTCAAATAATTTTCGCAATTTATTAATTTTTGCCAAATGGAGTATTTTAGCTTGACGGATAAAGTTTTACACGCTAGGAACTGTCCCCTGTGCGAAAAATGCCGCGAATCTTGACTATAAGACAAAGGCATCTTTTTTTAACAGCGAAGCTGTTTAGGCTGGTGTATTTTGTGGTGCGTATCAAAAAACTACTTACTAAGAAAGAAAATAAAACAAACTTTCTTGCCAAGGCGGGATTTGAAACCGCGTACCACCGGTGCCCAAGCGAGTGTCGTAACAACTATACGCTACGCAGCAACCTTGCAGAACGTGCATTTATGCGAACCATATGACTGCGTTCGAGCGTCGTCGTCTTCGTCCACAGCTGGCGCGTTCGTACGCTCGTGCTCTGCGAGGTGACGAGGTTTTGCGCACTATAAGAGAGAGAGAGAGAGAGAGGGAGATGCATTCACGGAGCGGGTCTGCTGGAACGTGGTGTCGGCATTGGAACGCGGTGTCGGTGTTGCAAGCTGCGCTGTGCAACGCTCAGTGACGGCCGTAAGTCCGAGACGCGCGAAAAGAAATTATCATCATCATGAGTAATACGATGAAACGTTCGCGCGCACTTCCGGAAAATGCTGGGCTGCGATCGCCCAGCTTTGCTGTTTCAAGCATTGCGCGGCCGAATGCAAGGTTTTTTTTTTAAATTTTCTACGTGCATCGTGGTTTTTAGGGAACTCGGGCGGAAATTCATTGGGTGGAAAAATGATGGGCTGCGATCCAAGGTCGATCCAAATTGTCGCGAAGTTTTGGGCGAAAAGCGGTTCAGTACAAATTGTCACCGACATCAGCAAGGGTGGTTATGTGAGCGAGCGATTGAAGCGCGACTATGTTTGGAGGGAACAAACATTGCGAAAGAAAAAAAGCGTTTTTTTTTTAATTCAAGGGATACACAGTTAGATTCATTCAATGAAAATAAAGTTCCTGATCAAATTTATATACGCATGGAGAGAAAAGAACCGCTCTGTTTTACTTGATAATTGTCATAAATACATTTTTCAGCGCCCACCGTAAGAGCGCCCACCGATAGCGGGGGGCGTTGACGCCGCTACCACTTGCAATGCAATGCAGCTCTTGAAGTGGACAGAAAGGCGCGCTCGTAAAGTTCACGCCCCCCTCACATGTTGTGTTGCTTTGCTTGTCGACGTTTGTCTGAATTTGGTGACGCGTGTTGTTTCATTGTTTCTTAACCTGATCAGTCAAAAGCAGTGAGTTGCGACCGCCAGATAATTGTTCACTTTAGTTCTTTTCTTGTGACAGCGCTGGCCGACGGGGTTGGCATCCGACGAAAGAACGAGCGCTCTCCGCCTAAAGCGTTCGTCGGCCTCCAAACAAAGTATGTTCTGCGCAAGGGTGCGGTTTCGACACCCGTATGGCTGAACTTTTCCTGCATCGGTTTCCGCGCTGAAAGCTCGAAACGTCCATCAAGTCGAATGGAGGGGCATTTGAATATACCAGCTGTAATTGCAGGCCCCCGAAGACAAATTTCGCGCCTTTCAGAACGAAATGACGTCACTTCTGCTTTTAACGCATATGGCATCACATAATTTTTTCTTCCGCCGGAAGTGTTCCCTCCTCACATAGATGGCGCTAAGCCCCATGAACCGCCCATGAACGGCCACGTTTTAAACGTATGGGCTTCTTTGGAAGCTTGTGCGATCGCCCAGCTTCGCTGTTTCAAACATTGCGCGGCCGAGTGCAAGGTTATTTTTTTCTACGTGCATCGCGGTTTTTACGGAATAGGGCGGAAATTCATTTAAGCACGAGTGCTTCGATTAAGACGCTCGATTTCTACTTTAAAATTTGATAGATAGTGTATTCCATAAATGCGGATTTAAAGGTAGGTAAAAAAGCCCTATGCTCACTATTACACACGTCGCGGTCTCCTTTCTAACAGAAAATAATTGCTTTCGTGTATGCTTGACGTAGCACTGTGGCAGAGTTGAAAACGGCGTGAATGGCTTGCCGGTCAGTGTGATGTTTTTTGTCACCGATCTCGGGGGCGTGCGGGTGTTAGAAGAGATGGACAAGGAAGATGGATGGCGACACAGCAAACAGATTTTTTAATAATACGCAGCATCAAAACTACAACTAAAAACCAAGCACACCCAAGCACACTCCGGGAAAAAATACTAATAAAGATACAAACTAAAGCCTAATATACAAAACAAGTTCTACTTTGCGCCTACGCTCGTCCGTGGCGACTAATTCTTCAAAGTCAGGTAACCCTGTCCGAATAAGAGTCACCTTGCTGCGCTCGTCGTTGCACGTTTGTCCGAGTCTGAAGCTCGTCGGCCCTTTTTCTCCAGCAGTTGGTGTTCTCGTTGATGCTATAGTCGCCTTTGCCTTGCCGTCGGCGCGTCGTCTCTTTATCGGTGGGAAGCTCGCCGGTACCTCGTCAGTGATGAGCTCGTCAGTAAGTCTTCAGTGACGGCGCTCGGCGTTGCTCAGGCCCACCTGGATAGGCCTAGCGTCGGGATGCGTCGCAACTTCTTCATGAGTGCCGACGTGGCGTCCCGCGGAGAATCGAACGTGCCGGTCTGCTGCAGAAGGGGGATCCTCTCTGGGGTGCCCGATCCTGCCGTGAGAGGCTGCAGCCAGTCCAGGAGCCTCGCTCGAACTTGCCGAGGTCGACGGCCACACCTTGGACGGTCAATGTCACGGACTCAGCCAGACCCCGTCGCCAGAGCGGAGCTGGCGATGCGACATTCCTTGCCCGGAGCCACGTCGATAATCCTCCGACAGCGCCGGTCATCCCCCGATTACGCCTCGGCTCACGCGCCTCGAGAGCTCGTGCCGTTCCGAACACTGTGCTTCACGTGCTCTTCTTTTTCGCGCCGCAGGAAGCCTCTTACATATGACATGGGTCCCCTTTTAAGAGTTTTTGCTCAAAAAACTGCCTTCTGTCCGTCTTCTTTCTTGGTGGTGAACTTGACTCTTGTGACTTGGGTGCTTCTCTGTGCTTCGTGGCCGCTTACCACTTATCACCACACTTCACTGCACTGTCGCGCACGTTTCACTAGTTGCACTGTTCACAACACTCACGAGTTCATTGTTCGCATTGAACATTGTCCGCGTTATGTTCTCACTGCTTGGTCAATCCATCGCCCTACTCATGTAATCTGCGCCCACATTCTGTCGTCTCTTAATATCTTCTATGCGGAAAGTAAGGCTCCCTTTCATTATAGCTGTTATACGTCGGCTTAGCTTTATATACGCGGGCTCCTCTGTTAAACACTGTATCTCGCTCCGCCCAACTTCTGTTCGCTCGGGTAGATCTGAAAATCCTTCCTCTACCTTGTTTCTCTGCCTGGGGCCTACCCACTGCTTCTATCTTATCTCGTGTGTCCTCCTTGGGCTCAACTCGTCCCGTTCCCAATTTGTGCCCCACAAATTCCCTAGTCTTGTGGCCTATCTCACACTTGGTTGGCTCTATCGTCAACCCTATGTCCTTGTCATCGGCAATCACCAAACAAACACCAGTCTTCTCCTCGTTTTCCCCTTAGCCATCGTCTTTTGGCATACGTCACATGATTTCACATATCGTTTCACGTCGCTCTGCACTCCCATCCAAAAGAACTCTTGTTATTTTTTGTAACGTGTCTTTGATTCCCTGGTGACCTGCCGTTACACTATCATGCCCTAACTTCAGTACTTTTTTCCTCAGTTCCTTCGGGACCATCAACTGTAATACTTCCCTACCTGAAATGAATATACATTTCCGGTACAATAAATTATTCTTCTTTATAAACTCCGCTACTGTCCGACTCTTTTTCCTTTGCACCCGTTCTCCTATCTTCTGTTCACACTTTGTTATCGACTCATCTTTGTTCTGCAATTCTCTAAATTCTGCTACAGTTATATTTAACCCCTTCACGACCGTAACCTGCAATGCTGGCAAAGGTTTGAAGCCCTTACTACTTGCTCGTGTTTGTACTGCAGCTGCTACGTCTGTGTCTTGCATTTCCTCCTTTTGCGCTTCTGAGCGTTCCTTCTCTTCTACGTACTTCTCGGTCCTCTTCCAACTTAGGTCGGGGTCATCTGCCTTCCTCACTCCCGGTACATTTCCCACAATCAAATCATAGAGGGGATCGTCTACGCATCTAGCTGTGACTAGTCCTGTATAGAAGGGTGTCGATATTTGTATCTGTGCCTCTGGCAGATACTTACTTGACTGACTTGTCTACCAAGATTACTGGTTTAAAGTATCCGGTCATGCTTTCATGTGGCACTACCCTTACAAAAGTATTTGTTGAGAATGCATTGAAATGTCATTCGTCAATGTTGAATGTCGTATTGAGAATTCATTGGGAGTTTGTTGGGATATCATTGAGGGAAGTGTTGAGGGCTCTTGAATATTACCTACTGAAATTTTATTGAAACAATTGGACAAGTCAATATTGAGTAGTTGTTGAGTTAGTATTGAAAGAACATTGTGCTTAGACATATCATTGTGTAATTTCTGTTGGATTTTTGTTGGGTTTCCATTGATGCAGTCTTGAAATGCTGTTGTGATTGTTCTATTGACCATTTGTTGAGTGATTATTGACACAGCATTGAAAAGTACATTGTGCGACTGTTGAGATGGCATTGATATTTCGAAAATTGCCACTGAAAAATCATTGATATTTTGTTGGGCTTGTGGCATTTTAGTGCACTTAATTTAGAAATTGCTTTGCTATTTGCACTTGCATGCCCCGCTGCCTCTTCACACTAACTTTCCCTAATCCGAACGGAAGCAAAGGAGCGACTGACATATTTCATGTACCCTAATATGTGTTATAGCGTGCACATGACACCTTATTACAGTATATAAGGCACAACTGTATGAAACCTGAAGACATACGCTAGTGCCTACAGTGCTATTAAGTGTAAGGGAGCAGAACTATAGCACACATGCTGAAAAAATGTAACAAAAGCGTACACATGCCTAGTTAAACTCGCAACAATGTTTTCTGGAAGAAATACAACACCACCTGCACTTAAAGCATAAAAAAAGCTTCCTGTGCCTGTACAGCACAGCACAAAGCAGAGTCATGATAACTGAAAAGTAGAACTTAGTGGGTTTAAAACTATGATGATGATGGATGAAATTGATAAATTTTACAAAGTTATCACTCTTATTGGCTACCTAAGGGACTCCTTGAACTTGAACTACAAAGATGTACAGCAATGTTAAAAACAAACGGAAGATGGAAACCAATAGCCTTCTTACAGGAATAAACAATGCAAATAGCCTTATGTGTCACAATTTTACGAGCACTTTGGCCATTTGGTGTATGTACAGGCTTGACAAACAGCAGCTCAAACAGAGATGCGAACGCTGAATCAAGATAAGAATACACACGAATGCTCACTCAACTTGAAGTTTATTCCTGAATACATAGTTCTGTTCTTGACGAAACAATACTTTTCTGCCAATTACAGCCGAAAAAGATATATATTTTGTAAAAACAACAGTCAAGTGACTCAAAGGCAGACCTTAAGCATACCCTTGTAACTAACTTTGAACACATGAACTCTTGGCTTGCATGCATAAACACAAAAATGAAGACTACTGGATACCTTACAGTGAAAAGCTTCACACACCCAGTAAACACTCACAGAAAGGTTTATGGCTGCATGTGAGTAGGCAAAATAACAAGTAAACTGGAAACAAATGACTTCATGTATATATATACAAAACACCTGAATCGTGTTTTTCAGAGGTAAACTTCTAGAACATTTATGCTCTAAAAGCAGCTTACCTCCCCGTCATAAGTCAAGAACTGCACAGTATTTTAATACAGTAGAGGCTTGGGCTAGTCGGTACATACTCGAGGGAAACAGCGAAAAAAAAACACAAGACAAGAAGGGACAAGAAGCGCTGGTGTGTGTCTCCCTTGTCTTCTTGTCGTGTTTTTTCGCGCTGTTTCCCTCTCGAGTGTGCACAGTATTTAATTTCTTGTGTTACTTTCGAGTATGGAAGAGTTTACTGGTGGCATTTTCTAATTTAGTGAGCTCATCAGTGAATTTTTTTCTGCACTTGAACAAAGCTAATGAAAGCATTTCTTTGGGCCTTTTTCACCCTACACAGCAACTAACTGGTACCCCGGTCAATGAAAAGCAAATGCAAGGCTAATACTTTCAATAATATAATAAAGTGACATAAAATACACAGACAACTGGAGTGACACACGACTAACGCAATTCCCAACAGTGAAATAAATGGTCACCTGCATCATCAAAGAGCCCAGAATGACTCATTATAAAGCATGAGAAAAGGTTTCAATAACTGTACAGCCAGATTGGAGAGTTAGTGAAAAACGCAAATAAATGCAAATACAAAACACCATTTACCACACTTGCGCACATAAATATATATAATTCCACCAGAATTTCGCTGCATAAAATATATAAAAGTTGCGACAAAGCAGTAACTGAAATACGGAAGGAGCTGCACTACCCATGTTGAAAAAAAAATATCGAAAGTGGCATACATGCATATTTAATCTGACAGAAAACATCTTTCCAAGCTATATATTACAAAAACTGTACTACAACGTTAAGAACAAACAAGATGAGAAGCTATAAATTCTTGTAGAAATGAATAGTGCAAATAACTTCATGTATCTCAATTTTCCGGATACTTTGGTAATTTGGTGTGTGTACATACTTTACAAACAGCTCAAACAAAGATGAGAACGGTGAAATGAGGTAGGAACACACACTAATGCTGACTCAACTAGAAGTTTGTTTGCGATGACAAAAATATTAAGCATACTGGCCAACTTGACAAAGAAATAGCCATGCATGCATGGCAGCCAGCCCAGTGCGACAAAAAAAGGAACGAAAGACGTGTTTTGTAGTATAAATATGCAGGTAAAAAAAAGAAGTGAAAAATGTCCTATGAATAAAACCACTAAACAAGGAGAGCTCTTTTAAAAATCCCAACTCTTTCCCATTAAGAGCAACAGATAGCTTATGCATTTGTCTTCTTTGCAATCAATAAATAAGGCTTCCATAATTTCTCGTGTGTTCTGATCTTTGTGATGAAATATTTGTTCGTTCTACCCCTTACAGCAGAAAACACAATTTTGTTTTATCACAAAGGGCACGCATACATGGTTTCTCATCTTTCTCAAGTTCCAATGTGTTTACAACCTGTCTTCAAGAATAAACTTCTAGTTGAGTCGGCGCTTGTATGTGTTCCAACTTATTTCATTATCCTCGTCTGTGCTGCTGTTTCAAGTACGCAAGTACCACTTGGTTAGGCTGATAAACATTCTCAGAAAAAAAAGGAACTACCTCCACTCAAAAGGTAACCAATTCTTTACAACTAAAAGGCAAAACAAATCGAAAGTAAGCCTTCACAGCGTCCATGAAAGTAAGTCTTCACAGCGTCACAGCGTACACCACCTGGGCAGCATCAAAAATAGTTAAAAATCCCACTTGACGCAGAATGGCAACAGAGATGCGAGCTTCCTGGTGAATCGGCCGCAGATCAATGGATGTCTCTTGCGAGAAACGACGCCAAGCTGTTCTTGACGAACGACACGTTAGCACCTGGGCATTTGGTGCATGTGTAACCTGTGGAGAAGGGAATGTAGACAGAATTAGATAATGCAAATTAAAAATCTGTCACACAATATACATAACCACGCACTAAATATTAGTACACACTACACTGGCAATTAAAAATTTGCATCTCTTTCAAGAGGGCCGTCGCGAAAATGAAGAAATGGGTTGTTACAGTAAATGTTCCCAAAGATACGCACAGCGATGTTTGTTTCACACCGGTGAAATATATTCCCGGCTCTCTCACAACACGAAAGACCATGCTATAGTACACAGTCGATACCAAGCAGCAGTCCGAATCTTTGGGAGCAGCAGGGCAGACCTAAAAATTCGCCGAGAGCGATGCGCGCGCGAGCTGTGCTAGTGAGAACCGGCACCGCTTCTTTGAAGCTTAGTATCCCCTGCTGCGTGGCTAAGAACATTCCGCGCAATTTGTGTGCAGCGCGTTGCGTACGCGTCCTGTGCGCATTGCACGCTTGCGTCTGTGCAGTGAGCTGTCTTCATGAACGTGCCATTTCTCGCTGCGCAAACGGTGCTCGAGTGCGGCGCTTAGCTTGAGGCACCGATGAGCCGTCTGGCGTTCCTTTCGTTTCTGCAAGCAACGCACATTCGAGTCGGCCCAGCTCAAAGAGGTACCAGAGAACAGCGACGCGCTTGCGTTATCGCCTATTAAAAGCGTGCAGTACGCCTTAAACAGCAACACGTCAAGTTTGAAAAATATGCTTACTGCGGTTGGGGTGGCGATGTGTGATAAGGCAAGCCCGTCGGCGGCTTTGCCGACGTCGCCATCACGCCTCTGTTCATTTACGATGTGTATCCGTGTAATCATCGCGCCGATGCTGGACTTATCGGTAGGCTGTTCTCCGCACATACCGAAAAGGCGAAATATATTTTGCAGCGCACCGCGACATTAGCCACAACGCAAATAGAGGCGCAGTTAACGACTACGCGAGAAAATGTGCACACTAGCCTTAAGGTATACGATGAGCCACTACGGATTAAGAATATTTTTTTAATATCGCAGTGTCGCTCCAAAGGCGAAGCATCGATTGCGATAGCAAATTAGTAGACAATATTACGAACATTTCAATCGAAGCAGCGGCGGCAGCAAGCGCTAGCTTCGCGCGCTTGCGCTCCAGGGCATGCGGTTTGCCTGCAGAAAGTGAACGGTGTGCTTAACATCTCACGCTCGTCCAAGTGAAAATAAAAAAGAAACACGGATATGTGCTCAAGAAAACGAAATCACTTACCTGTGTGCAGAAGTTAGGCTGCGGCTTTGTTCGCCTTCCTTCCATCATGAATTCTGCCACGCAACTCATCAAAACTGCCAGGCTCGAACATCACCCGAAGACCAGTAGCTGCGTCAGCGAACGTCTTCAAAGGATAAACATCCCACTTATCATCATAGAGCAATTTCACTAAAACTTGCGTCATGATGTCCAAAAACAAAAGAAAAATGCTTCCAACAAAGCGCGCGCGGCACGAACCACCGCACAAGTTCAGACGAGTGACTGAGTCGAAAAGCGGTCACAGCCTCAGTATCGTATTAAGTGAATAAAATCGTTGGGCCGTGACTGCTGCGACCGGGTCGCAGCAAACAAAAGGTGCCCAAAACGTTTGCTGCCACCCATGATGTCGCGTCCGTTTATTTTCACGGCGGCTGTTTTTCGGGGCCGGTCGCTTTGTGAAGCGGTCCGTATTCCGTGCCTTCTTACAGAGTAAGTAATCCATTTTTCCACTCTATATGCATGCAATAAAAGGTTGGGGCTGTCAGCTGCTTGATGTGTTGCCGTTAGTTATCTTGCGCGCATATTTTGCCTCGTGGCCGCGTCAAATTGCAGCCGGCCCGTGGAATGTGCCGTGGCATCCCATATAAAGCTATAAAGCTGATCCTCCGTCAGGATCGTTAGTACGTGTACAGAACCATCCAGTAGTGTGGTTCAGTGAATGATGCGTGAAAAAACGAGGACGCAAGAAAATCCTGGCATGGTGAGCTGTTCCGCCAGATCGTGTTGAATCGCGTTTTTGCGCGAGATGGTCGAACAGCTTTGCTACTGCTTTTCTACAGCTTTGCTGCATTTCATTTAATCATCACCTGCATTCTTTTTAATAAGACAAATGGCATTACTGCGCGAAAGAGCGTCTCGGAAGTTTCCCAACAACAGCCAATGCCGCCGTGCCTGTTGCATGCACGCTTACCAGCTACACGCTGTCCTGATGCAGTTGGAACGATTATGACGCAGTATCAGCCTGCTACTGCGGGCTGCAGGATCACGATGACAATACAATTAAAATAACTAAAGAAATTAATGCAGTAAGTGTGGTGTTCAAACGTTGCCAAGCGTGATAAGCGGACCTGCCTCGTAAGATGCGTTGAATGAATCGGCTTTCTAAAGTCAGCTTCGCCGCAGTAGACGTGTTACGCGGTGAAGCTTACCCAAAAATTATTGCAGTGAAGCATACCAAAAGTGAAAAGGGGCCGCTATCACGGGACATGTATATGTTCCTTAACTATGTACGCGCGCACTCGCCTTCGCCCATCACATTACGCGCGCCCAGGAGCGTAATAAGTGTATTGGCAGGTGTACTCACATATATGAAAACTGCCAAGAAAAGCTGGTTAAGGCAAGCTCTCTTGTCGAAACGTTTGCACCAGCCTGTTCGACCACTGTTATATCACCGCAGTTTGTGTATTGCTGTGAAGCATACCGATAGTGGGTAGGGGTCACGCGAATCGGGAGTGTAGGGTTTCAGCCAGCGACGAACCCTACCAGTCTCAACGTTCTAGTCTCAACAAAGCACATTTTTGCGCCAGGATGACGTTTCGACAACTTTTGTTGGCTGTTGGTGATGACACAACTCTTTTACAGATAACATTCTCTAAGCCTTTTGAAATGACAGGGAGCACTGACACCGGCCGATAATTTGACATGTCATTTCTGTCCCCTGATTTAAACAGTGCAGTCAGCTTCGCCTGTTGCATTTTTGTAGGGTAAACGCCAGTAGACAAGCAAACATTGAATACGTGGGTGAAAACAGGCACTTTGCTTTGTTGTGTACCTGTCATACTGCTATTAAATTTTCCTTTCCTTTTAAAGTGCTTACGTACATCACATCGCAAGGAGTCACTGTGTAATTAGTGGCCTTGTCATGTTAAAAAACCAGGCTCTACTCAAGAGAGGTTGGGGTTAAGTACCTGTGAAATTTTTTAGAGGGGTAGTTTTCTGAGAAGAAATCAGATGCCAGAAACAGACCTGTGGTATCCTGGGTTTGAGTATTTAACAGTGGAAAGGATACAAAATACATTATATTTCTTGTCTGAAACCAACAAGTAAGTGAAATATGTAATATATTAAATAGCGTCCATGGAGCAACTGCAAGCTGTGCACACCTAGACCCAAAACGCGCTTCTCTTGCTCCAGTCCATGCAGGCTGTCAGCTGCTTTGTTGAAGCCTCTAGTACATTCTCAGTGGTGCAGTAATTTTTGTCTGCATTTTGCTCAAGTGTGCCCTAGACATAATTGAGTGATTTGCAGTTGCAACTGGACTGCAGCCTCAGCTTGGGAGACCAGTGGTAGGGCACATTTTGTAAAACTAAGCTACACATAGCATTACCAGTTTGAGCAGAGACCTGTTTATATATGTGTCGTCTTTAGCATCTAGATTTTTTACCATGAATTCAGAAAAATCTCCAGCACATCGAGTCCCTAGATTTGAAATGCTGTATAAGTTGTCTTCTTGTTCATTGCGGTTGCGCTTAACTTCTGTCCAAATAGGAGAGCACTTCTGCATAGCACATCAAGGACCATTCTTATTAACATGCCTTCCTTTTATTTATCTTACCTACAATCAAGAGCACACGTATATAGCACATGAATGTGCTGTGCTTGAACTTGACTTACATTGCCATGTTTAGTAGCACAGTGCTCATAGTTGGTGTTGGTTCATTCAAGCTAAGCATTACTACAACCTTTAACTGTAGGTATTATGGTGTGAGAGCAGAGAAATGGATATGCAAAGACAGTTGGGCACGTTAAGACATCTTTTTGTGTGTGAAAAGGTGAAAGATACACAAAATGGGATAGAACACGTGCACTTTCATCTTTTCTCACAACAACAACAACAAAAAAAAAAGTCGGAGGAATAAGGTTCCTTCACTGTGCCATAGAAACTATATGTTTGCTCTCAAATGTAATTCTGATTCGTTGGATTTGTTCTTGTGCTGTTTTTCTTGAGTGTGCTTTACTTTTTACACGTCAACGTTTCAAACTCGTTTTTATTTTTGACAGACTGAACATCCCACGTCTTGGTTTGACTTCCTGGTACAGGATACTTGCAGTTGGCATGGAGTGGTGAAGCAGCATGGTGTACTTTTATTAAAAGCACAGATTTCACCAGTATAGAAGCAGTTCATCAAAAAAAAACATGTGTGCTGAAAATAAAGTGTTCCTACCCACATTCCTCAGTGTCTAATTATGCTTGTATCCCTGTGTTCTCTTCAGCAAAACCACTTATATGGGGAATTGATTGTGATAAGTGCTTGTGAGAGTTTTCAGGAAGAGCTTTGGACCCTTTTTACTGGTGCACAGGTAAAATGTGCACATGCTGTAAATTGAAACACCAGGTGGAGTAGCAAACACCAATGCTTGATGTGGCATTTGTCGGGCTTGTGTGTCGGCACATTTTCCATACAACAATATACTCTAGGACAGCATGCTAGCACTACAAAGCACCCATCTTTTATGTTAGGTATAAATTACTGCAAGCTCTTTAAAGATGGTCACAAGAGAAATGCTGGCTTTAATTCAAAACTAAAGGTGAAGGAAGCTGTGCAAATGTATTGAGAAATTATGCAATCTGTGCCGTTTACTCAGTTCAGGTAACGTCCAAACGTGCCATAAGGCCTTGATAGCTGAAACCTGAGTAACAACTGGTAATGCAATTAAAGAATCTTGCTACACCTCTAAAATGAGGCAGTGAAATGAAATTAGTGTCACAATTCCTTTTTGTTAGGACTTCGTTTGGGTTGAATATACTGATTGTAACAACACAAAGTGGAGGGGGTGATGCACATTAGAGAAATGCTAGTCTATTTTTATATTCCACCTTCTCTACATTCAAAGTGCAGTAAAGTTACCATGGAAAGCTACAGTGAAGCCATTGGTTGAGTCTGTATGGTGGCAATCACCAACCTAACTGCTTGGGTTTATAGTGCCTTACTTGTACATACCTATTTAAGCGTTGAGCTATTTGAACATTGATTAAGGTAACCAACATATGAACAAGTAGTTTACTGAGTAAATTACATGGGGAAGGGCAGAAAGATAGGACAGAGCACAGGGGGTGTATTCTGCAAGTGTCAACCAAATGGACATAACCATTTCAACTGCTGCTTAAGTTCTGATTGGCTGGGCTGGGGCACACGTGAGAGGGAGACAGGTGCCCCAGTCAATCAACGTTTCAGCAACAGATGAAATGGATGTGTCCACTAGATGAATACTTTCAGAACACCCCCCCCCCCCGCAGTTCTGTCTGTGACCAACATGCCTGGTATGGCACCCTTGCTTTCAATATCCGTCTTTATCAGCAAAAGTGGGAAAGAGCCACGTTTGTGCATGAAACGTTTTCCTGAGGTTGTCTGCCTTGAAGCCCATGGTGGTAATCACAGGAAACAGGGCGGATCCAGAGTAGCACCAAAGGAGAAGCCTTTATCAAGACAAATATGGAGGGGGGTTACTGCATGCTCAAATTTGTGAGCTCACAAGTTTGCCAAGGCCGCGTCGTGTCGGTAGTTGATGAAGACTACATGAGAGAGAGAGAGATAAATGAGATGCGAAAGGCAGGGAGGTTAACCGGAAGGTAACTATCCATTAACATGGTTAATGAATAACCACATAGGCTAAAATTATTTAGGTACTGTTTATGAGGACTACATATTTGCTGGAAATCTCTGAAAATAATTGTGCAAGCGCAGAATAACACCCTCCACTAGTGGTGACGTCCTTGAAGGAATGAATATGTATCAGTTGTACCTGTGTGGTGAATAAAGTTACATAAAAAAAAACTTGGCAATAGAAACTAAATTCAGAGTAGTACTCCAAATACATTGCCTCTTCTTTAGGACTAGATGAATGCAATTAATTATAATAATCAATTGAAAATCGAATGCCAACCACAAAAAAAAATGTTATAAATGTTTTAGCTCCTACCTGAGAGCCATGATTGTGAACAAAGCTCCAGTTGAACCATCTCTAATTTTTCATTTTCATGATTTGTGTTTAAACTACTTACCATGCCTCTTTCGACCAGACCAGACGAGCTTTCGTCAAACTCTTCACTACTTCAATGCAAATAATTAGAGGTTGGCAAATGTAAATTTTTTCTAATGGGAATAGTAAGTGTCGAATAGTCGAATACAGATGAATACATTTACAGCAGGCTTATTTATCTTGATATAATTAAGCACCGTGCTTGTACTGACTACAAAAAAAAAGAAAAATACTGCTAACTATCAGGGAAGATTAGGATTACTTTTAAACACAAGTTCACTAATTGTGATTTAAAAAACTGCACAAACACCTCTCAAAATCTTTAGAGCCTGGTGGCAAACAAGAGTTCTAAGAATAAATAGCTGCTGTATGACTAGCTGTAAAAAAGTACTAAATAAATGGTTGTGGCAGAAAAAAAAAACGGAAGACAAAAGCTGCAGAAGGACTATTTTGCTGTAAAGACATGTAAAAGGACAGGTTGCAAGAAAAAAATCACCGGTTATAAAAAATTTACATGCTCAGACTGTCAATAAAAATAAATGATAGGCTATAATCAAAAATCAGGAGTTGTCATGTAGCCTTCCATCATGAAATCAAAAACACAGTTTGCATTACCAATTCTGTTTCTGCATTGCTTCGAAAACTTTTGTTGTTTCACTTGTGATAATTTGGGATACTTTGTTAGCAGATGGTGAACAGTAACAACTTTAACAGTCGGTTACTGCGAAGTATTTGGCTAGTTTTATTTAATCAAAAATGCTGAATAGTTGATTATTTTAGAATACGAATAGTTAGCATGTAACGTTCGATTCATATCCAAAACTTCAAATATTCTTCCACCCCTACAAATAATACTTCCTTTACCAGTGTTCATGCCAAAGCCACCCCCTCCCCCTCCTTAATATGTACTCGGCATCCACCCCTACAATCCTGAGGCATACTGACATTATGCCGTGTGGCAACCCAAGCAAATAAAAAAAATCCTGAGGCATGATTAGATTTGCATTGTGTGGTAAGTACCAGTCTGCAATAGTTTGGATCTGTCGGCTGTGCTGAGTAATTGTACATCACATACTTGTAACAGTCAAGTAGTGCTTCTCAAGAATCGTGTTCGAACTGCACACACTAAAACATAAGCTGGGATATTCAAAAGACAAGTACGTGTTTTGCTTGCCAATCAACGTTTAGTGTGCTCATTTATGTTAGGTGTGCTGTTAAACGAATATTGTAATTTGCTAATGCAAAGAAAAAACAAGCCAGTATCTCTTGCTTTATAAATATATGCACTGAACCAAGAAAGTAATTAACGAAGAAGAACATCAGAAATAAACACAAATATGTGTGCACTTACCGGCATAAAATAATTCTCAATGCAATATTTCATTGAGGCATGCAACTTGAATTAAAGCCAGCTCACAGGCTTTCCAAAGCATTCCCTAACTTGTATGTGTTGCTCAGCAACATTCAAGAAGCTTTCACCAGGTTGATTTTTCCTTTGAATAACTTAGACAATTCTGTCTCGTAATAGGTCATGTAGATGACTTCATTTTTTGAAGTCACATGTCAAGAAACCAGTGCTAGAAGAGAGTATAGCATTATGCACAGCTGCATATTTAAGGCACTTTCTAAAAACACACCGATTCATGATCATTCACTGTGTTAGTAACTATACTCCTACCGAAGCAGACTGAGAACACATCTGGGCTCAGTGGCGCACCCAGAATCTCTGCCAGGGGGTGGGGGGTTGAATTTTTAGGGGGGGGGGGGGAGAGCAAACACTTGCCTTGCTTTAGCTAAAGGAATCCAACAGCCAATAAAATGCCTAATAATTATAATTATAATTACACCAAGGATGATGACGATCTGTATTCCATCAGCATTTTACTCAATGTAAATTAAGTGTGGATGTAATTAAGTGTGAATAAAGACAAGACAATGATAGAGTGTTTTTGTTAATCAGGAAAATTCGACGACAAGCCACCGCCTGAATTGTAATGACAATGTGAACAGAGCACTAAAGGTACACGTTGGACTGGTGGGGCTGGACGCGTCGGGGGGGGGGGGGGGTAACTTGGCCACAGGGGGGCGTTACAACTACCGGACCCCCCCCCCCCCCCCCGTCGGTGCGCCACTGTGGGCATTGCATTCAATAGCTGATGTAAAATGCGAAAATTACTGCTTGTAGGTATGAATGAACCAAATGAGTCAGAAATATAGGTTCTCAAACTTCTAGTATTGAGTGTGGCAACATTTACGAAAAACACATTGCAACTGAAAGTTGCAAAGCATGCGCTGAAATAACTGAAATAGCTAGATTTAATAGACCAATAAACAGAAACTGCAAATTCCCAACATTTCTAAATACTTTTCCTCACACTACCCTCATAGAGGTGGCTTCCCTTAATTGCTCACACCTCTGCCTTACTTCTATAATTCCCTGCTCTCGCTGCTTTGCCCATGCTGACTGGCACCTTGCACAAAGGTTAGGGCAAAAGCAGCTTGTGTTGTGAGGCAAGCTGTCCACGTCTGGTAGCCACATGTCAGTTTATCATAGTAAATGAAAGGGAAGCCATGAGGGTAAGTCATAGAGAAGACGGATACCTAGGTTCAATGATAAACTAAAACGCCAAAATGGAACTATTAGGCAGTCCAGAGGATCAGCAAAACTGACATAGATTGGAAAAACTGGAAAGATGCATCATGGTGTATATTTATGTTATACAGGTCCCAGTCAAGTTGAAAGATTTTTACTTTCTAATAAACTTATAAGACAATACATGACCAGCAATACTGTATAGGGAACTGAAACAATTTTAATAAAGTCATCTAGAAGTCAGGACAGAGAAGGGACTGAAGTGAGGATGCTAAAGTGGATGAAGTGGAAGCAGAATGTGAAGATACGTCTTAAAAAATGACATCCAACACACGCATAAAGGTGGCAAAGATTGGACTCAATGTTCAAGAAGAAGTTGAATATGACAATTTATTAGAATACATACATGAGAGGGCAGCAGCAATACAGCCGAGATAACTGTCATGCAAGAGGAAAGGATGCTAGTCTAAACATTAACAGTTGATCAGAAAATGATTAAGCATGGGTGCAGGCTCATGTAGAATTCCGTATGGTATGCACGATGTGAGAGTTGAATCTCATAAAGAACCGTGGCCTTACACGCCTCAAATATAAATGATGTGGGCTAAGATGAGTGTATAATCAAGGATAGCATCAAGAGGGGGCCTCCTCCAAAAAAGAGAACAAGAGGGAGAGAGATTTTCGACGTAACAGATACAAGTCATACGTATCACAATTAACTCCAACATGTCTCGGGGAAGACACAAACTGAATCTGCCAATGGTGTAGGCAAAATGGTGTGTGTGTATATATATATATATATATATATATATATATATATACTATATATATATATACAGCACATACATACATACATACATACATACATACATACATACATACATACATACATACATACATACATATATTCCGGTGTGATAGGCGTAAAGTACTATATTTTTTTCATACTGTGTTACCCTTTGAACTTGGGCCATTGCTGTTTTAATATAGCAGTTGCCAACTGGCAGATAAAACGTAAATCTGCGCAACTAAGTCTACGACTGGAATATAATAATATAGCCATTTGCTGCTTGTAATTAATAACCACCTCTTTCTTTTTGCACGCAAATAGTACGCTGATATTCCCGAAAGAGCATCATACAGTAGCTTATTTGTGTTTGTTAAATAGGGCACAAAAATGCTTTACTCAAATCTGCATACTATATTTGTTTGTATGATTGATTAGTTGGTGAACTTGTCGATGAGGACTTTATATTTACTGTTGCAGCAAGATACTGGCAATGTTACATGACTGAAATGTTGCGATCTCACTCAGTATGTACATGGCCCCTTCATACATGACTGACGGCGCACTGTCAATAAATGTGTCGAAGTCAGATAATTTTATTCCATGGAGCTGGATAATCTCTTTAAAGGATGCAGAGAAGACAGGAATACCCTTTGTTGCATTGTTTAGGGAGTCCTTGTTTAATACGGAGTGATAAAATTTTGGCCTGATGTACAGTCAGTATAATGCCACATTTTTTCATAAAAGATTTACATTACTGGCCCAAACCACATGAACAAGTTAATTACTAGCTGCAGGCATAACAAGAATTAAGGAAAAACTGCTACTTCACCATAGCTGACACAACACAGCATTGAACATGTGCGGAAAAGTGCCTTTGTGTGGTCCCTTTAGTAAAGCTGTCATGTGTATAGCAGTACTCTGCAGCCTGATTGAATGAACTGCAGTAACACTGGGTAAACAGCATCAATTGACCCGAGCTCAGTTTCTGTATTTGTTTTTTTCTTGCCGCTATATTGGACAGAATTGACAAAAAGAATTTGCACCCACAAATGATGTGGGCACCATGACTCAAGGAGCTGTACAACAAGATATATATACACATTCAAATATTCAATAAATTAAATTTTCTGTTCTCTACAAGGGTGGCAATGTAGGCTTGTTGGTGATCATCGTCTGCGTTTCGTTTCTTCTCGTATCCTTGTTTTCACTGCGCTACACTACATGCCACTCGATACTCTAGCTGTCACATTCATGAGCACTGGAAACCTAGTATCAACTAACGTTTTGCCTGATTTACGATAATTAAAAAGCAAAATATGTGTATAGTAGGTCTAATTGAATTCTGGTGATTTTAGCATCATTGACGTATATAGCTTTTAAGAATGTTTAATTATTTCTCCATGAAGGCAGAGTGCATGCTCAACTGCTACAATTAGTGCGAATGTAGGCAAAAAAGACATACTTTTGGCTCTGGCATACATTTTATAGTATGTTGCATGATCTAATCAAGTTGTTTCGATTTAACGAAGTTCTTGATTTAATAAAATTATAAAACCTCAGATATATACCAATAAAATTCATTTACTAGCCTTACTGTACTTTATAACCAAAGTATCCAATCAAAGCAGCTACAGCCGCCGCGGTTGCGATAAGCAATGCTTATAAGCAATTGCTTATAAACATTGCTTATAAGCAATTTGCATTAAACAGCGCGCGCAGACGAATCGCGAACGTACGTGAGCTCTACATAAACACGCCATCGTCGTTATTCTGTTGCGATGATTGAGGCGAAAGCATCAAATAGCCCATTGAGCGGAAAAAGCCGGCATCTGTCGTCTCGGCGAAACGGCATCTAAATTGTCATTGGCTGGGGATGCCACGTCACAAACGCGCCTCGACGGGGTAGAGCGGGCCCAACGAAAGGGAACACCTGCTGCTCGGTAGGGCCTCAGGTATGCGGGAGAGGGAGGGCATCGCCTCAACGCCACCTCATCCTCCCTCTCACAAGTCCAGCGCGCGGTCCGTATCTCTCTCCTTCTCAAGCCCACTTGGCTTAGCTGCTGCGCGCGCCTGCCGGCCTTATGACCGCTGCTACTTCCTCGGTCTGTCGACATGCAGACGTTGGTGGCATATGCGTTGGCATCGCAAGCTTTTGCTGCTGCTTGCTGCTCGGGCAGCACATACCACTATGGTACATTACTCACAGTGCAAATTCGAAGGACTGCTCACCGACATTCAATTGGGCATGTCCTCGACGCGTTCATCGTTCACCGTCACCGATTACTGTCTTCACACTGTGGTTGGCATTGTGTTTCATTTCGAATTCATCGTAATATCACCCCTTTGACACGCCTTCACGCCTGTGTCGTAGATCACGCAGTCGTGTCACGCATGCAGCCGTCATCCCATGGTCATTATGCCTCAGTCCGTCGTGACTCAAGAATTGTGATCTCCATCGTCATCATACGATCCTTGTCACACTGGCATAATCATACTGTAGTCGGCATTCGACAGGTCAATCACCCTGATCAGCATTGCCTCTAAGGTTCTAGAACAGAATGCATGTGGTGACGTACCGCAGTAGTATCGTAGGAGAGACCTCGGGCAGAGCAATTGCTGGCCTTGATCACCAGGCCAAGCCTCCCTGCTGCTACGACCCACCACTACATCACTTATTTCA
>NC_051162.1:87424279-87467265 GCF_013339745.2 Dermacentor silvarum
GAGTTGCATTTATACTAAAAGCATGCCTGTCGAGAACTGTAAAGCGTAAGTTGGCTATACGCGAGCTACAGACAGGTCGTTGGAATGCACGATTTACTGACGTCCCGAGGCGCTCCTTGGCCATGAGGCTGTCCATGACAGCAAAAAAGCGCCAAGTAACCTTGGGGATGACCGATGCCCCTGCTCCTGACTTTTTGGCGCCATCGTAAATCTTTTTTAATCTTCTCCACCGATCTTTCAGGTGCTGGAATTTTTTGGCAGCAAGTTCTCCTAAATGAAACAGTACAAAAACAGTACAGTGCATTGTGGTGGCTTGAGCCAAAACAATTCAGTAAATCACCGCTGACGAAGACACCAAACTTGTTCCATGCGTGATAATAACAAAACTTGAAGCACATGGATGACAGATCGTTATGCAACAATCGATGCAACATGAGCTCCACAGCGCGATAAAATCAAACAATAATTCGTAATTTCTTAACTTGTTAGCGGTTTATTCCGAACTGGTAGCTTAATGAATCACTCACCTGAAATGCCGAGTTCTTTCCCAATCAAGGCCCACCTATTTTCCTTCATCTGCACATCTTTGAAGCAGGCTTCCCTGTTATCGTACAGGAACCTGTGAGGTCTCACGAGTTCGATCAGGAGTTCAGCATTAAAACGTCCCTCGCGGTTCTCGTTGTCCGACATAGTGGCACCGCACAAGCTCGCTCAACAACACGGCGTGCCACACGTGTCAAACGCACGTGGCTGGTGAACACAGTTGTGGATTCGGATACGACAGTGACTTTTGCGCAGCCAATTTTTGGGCAGCACCCCTGTTGCCAGCTTTTGCTTTGTAAAATCGCCATATTTAGAGGCCGGCTTCCTAATTTCTGATTGGTCCGTTTTCTAGGGGCGGGGCTCCGTCCCCGTGCCGGCGACGGAAACGTAGAACACTGCTCTGCGTCGCCGTCAACCCGTTTTTGAGGAGAAAACGACTCGGAAACCCTCTCCCCTGACGAAAAACGGTGCCGTGACGGTGACGCGACGGAGCGTTTGACGGCTGTGTGAACGAGCCCTGATACACGACAGACGAAATTAAAAAAAATTTAAGTAGTAAAATAATACAACACACCTCATTATATTTCATTCAACGCGGTCAGAGTAAAATAATACCAAGAATTCCACTTTTACAATAAAATATCCCACAGAGATTAAGCCAACTACAGCTGTACTTCAAATTTTTACACGTACATTACAATAGCCAAGACAGGTTTAACTTGGGTGGATTCATATGCAGCTCACTGGGAAGTACAACTTTGCAATGAACTGATTTCTGCTTGCCAAATATACAAATACAAATATACTAACATAAAAATACAAATGAAAGGACCCTTTTTCCTATAAAACACAAGACACAAAATAGAAAATCCAGAAATAATATTACAAAATCACCACAGAACACACCTCTCTTTTGAAACCCTAGTAGGTTTCACTCTATAAACGTTGCAGCAAATTCATGCTTTTAAATAGTAACAGTGAAAATAAAGATTGCTTGAGAAATAATACATTATATATGGGTTTAGGTTGTCAGCTAATGTGTTTCTGACCTGCAGCCAAAAAGACATTAAATTTATTTTGTTTCAACGCTTATACAGCATTGCAGTGCTTTTATTATTATCGGTAATGTACCTGTAGCGCTAGCGAATCTTCAAGATACACAAGCTGTCTTCAATGTTTTCGACGATTTGTCTTCGGCAGCGAATGTCACATTCGTGCTACTATTTTTTTCTACACTTCAAGCTATGCAGTACTTGTTGTTTTGCGGATTTTTCAATGCGACAGGCCGCTCATTACTAGGATCGATAAAAACGGTGTTTCTCCTAGCAGTACAGCTTTGTTATATCAGATGCTCTCCTGAAGCCTCCGTCTGCCACTAGTATTTTCGCATGCATCCGCGCGCGTGTCTGTAACTGCCAAGAGAAGCGCCGTGCAAAATGTAGCCAAACTGGAAGGGCCGAGCACGGGCCGTTTGTAAACTCGAACAAAAACTGATATACCCACCTGAGACGTTAAAAGAAAAATAGCACAGTCACTCCATGCTGGCAGGCTTTCATATGCATCTGGCCGTCTCCGTGTGTTACTATCTCTCACATCACAATGAAAGACAACGCAGTGCAGACCGCAACACTTCGGGTGCTTGCCATGGTCCGGCGAGCTGCACTTGTTCGATGTCGGCAAAGACTAAATCGGCGACACGCTGCTGCTGGCCGTCCTTGTCGTCGCAATCACGTAGCACGGAAAGAGGTTCCCACCGTAACTTGCGGTAACGTCCGGTTGCAGTCACCCCTAACGCAGTGCTTTCAGAGCCATTCAACAACGACAGCGTGCTCGCACATGATGAAACACAACTAAAGTGTTCCTTTCTAGAACACTTCAACACAACTACAAAATGGCGCCAGGCTTTTGATGGCTTCGGCTTTGGATCACCTTGGGGCCGCAAAACACATGCACTAGTTTCGGTTTTCTTTCCTCGCGTTGAAAAAAAATTGTTTTGCTCACTGATAATTTTGCTTCACGTAAGTAATGTTCACGAATGAAAGAGCCATGAATTTAAACAAGGTAGAACTATTCCCGTTTATTTGTGATAGCGATTATATGGACACAACCGGTGAAATTTATCTGGTGGCGTTGCCGTGAGCTTACGTATGAAGTCCAAGTGCGATAAGATGCTATCCCGCGCCGTTGACTGCGCGCGTGAGAGCAAGTGGTCGAGGGTGAGACGCGATGGATGGGCGCGCAATGAATTATGAAACGTGATAACACGCGCGAAAGCCGGGGGAAGGGAGGCGTTGGTTTAGCGCGCGTCTCGTCTTGCCGTTGCTATGAAACCGGTATTGCGCCACACTCGCCCTGTTAGAGGTAATCTCTGATGGGTCCAAAAGCGGCGTGAGCCGAGGTAGCGTAATTTAAGGTTTCGGAGACGCGTTGAAGGAAAGAGGCAGCAGAAGCGTTCGGTCCCCTCTGTTTTTGCTCATCACGCCAGCGCTGTGACAGCATGATTTCGCAATCAATTGAGTGAGATCTGTTCATGTTAGCACGTGCGCGCGTGACCTCATGCTTGCTAATGTAATTAGTAAACGAATGTTTACTGCAATTTATACAGCCGATGAAACTCCGAACCTTGCTTCGTGCAGTTGTCTAATGCATTGCTATAGCTATCAAAGTTTCGTCTTTCGGGCGAAACTGCGACTTTTTGTTATTATAATTCTAAGGGGGCTCAACAGCAGTGTCGTGTATGCTGATGTTTCTTTCTGGTCACGGAACGCAATGAACCGCGGTAGCCCAGTGGCTGTGGCATTGTGCGGCTGAACTCGAGGTCACAGGTACAATTACAACCGCGGCGGCCACATTCCGATGGGGGCAGAATGCAAAACCGCTCATTCACCGTGAATTCCGGGCACGTTAAAGAACCCGAGCTGCTGAAAATTAAACTGCAGTTTCCCATTACCGTGTATCTCATAATAAGATCTCAGTTTTCGGCACATAAACCCTAAAAATTAAATTTTACGTCACAGAACTACATTTACATTCGACCCTGTTCGACCCACGGAACTTGTTACCTCATTGATGTGCTCTGTTTAGTAGCCAATCCTTTTTTTTGAGATTTACTAATGGTCATAATCCAGTGTGACAATTCCTGGTATTACTTAACACAGGAAACCAGCTATCGCTTAAGCATGCGAGCTGTCAACAGACGTGGTCAAGGAAAATCCACATTGCAGAACATGGGACGAAAGAAGTCGAGGTTTTGACGGAAGCCCGTCTGGTCGGGAGGCATCATGAAGAAGGGTAAAAAAGGACACCGACCACTGAAAGAATGCAAGAAAATACGTTTTGGATCCCGTGACGGAAGCCTTGTTCACAATCTGTAGCCTTGTTCACAATCTGTTGTTCAGATTGTGAACAAGGCTCCCATCAGGGGAGCCGAAACGTCTTTTCTTGCATTCTTTCAGTGGTCGGTGTCCTTTTTTTACCCTTCTTCATGGAACGAAAGAGTGAGACATTCCATTACAACCAGGACATAAACCCTGAGGGTCTGCCTAAAACAGAAGCAAGCATAAAGCCAGAAGAAATTATCTGGTATTTCTTTCCTGCATTAAAATCTTTCGTCAATTGCTGCAGACAAAGAAGTCGCGATCTATCACGACGACTTTTCGCAAGTCATTGGGAGTCAATTGACTCATGCAGAAGGGTTGACCCTTATATTGTGGCTCTACTCACGAAAAAGAGGATCTTAGCACAGAAAAAGAGAGTAACCTTGCTGTGACTCACTTTTGACCCTTTTTATTCTTGGAGTGTTGCTGAACGCTGCGGTGTCGTTCGCGAGTTTCTCGATGGTCCACGACGTTTGAAAAACTATGGTGGCTGCTTCTGGTGGAGCACGTCAAGAACGTTCTGGGCCAGGAGGCATGAGCCTACCAGGAGGCCCGGACTTGGGCTTTAGTTCCTTCGGGGCTAATAAATGTTATTTCTCTTTCTCTCTCTCTCGTGTAAACGGCCACCACACATTGTTCGTTGAGAAACAAGGCGATCACGGTAGTCAATATGTCTGAGAAAACGGTGTGGATTGGTCTGGCCAACTCCAAGGCCGAATCGCCTCTCGCAGATGCCACCACCGATGAGATGCAACTGGCTATGTCTTCAGCGTCGAATGCGTCGTCTTCAATTTTCAATGAGATTTCGAAAGAGAGGCCATACCGCTTGTCGGTCTTTAGGTCTGGCGTGAGGCCAAGCAAGGCGGGTGTCGCGAGGTTGCACTCTAATGAGATGCCCAATAGGTACTCCATCAGGTCAGAGTTCCGGGGAAGCGTTAACGAGGGCCACTCGAAGTTGAACTTTTTGAATACGTCGAACAGAACCTGCGAGGGTCTGCCTGAAACAGAAGCAAGCATAAAGCCAGAAGAAATTATCTGGTATTTCTTTCCTGCATTAAAATCTTTCGTCAATTACTGCACACAAAGATCACTAGCTCAGCTGCAGGCGTCAACTACTCTCCGTTTGCGAGATTCGCGAAACTCTGCTTTGGCTTAGGCAGCAAAGTGGGCAAGAATGTAGATACAAGAACAAATGCATGTTCGCTATATTCATGCATCTCTCTTCACATCTACTGCACTGCATAAGCTTCTATGTCTACAATACAACAAATCTCGATTATTAGCCCATCTTTGCTTATTAAAGTCAGCTGATACCAACGGCTCTCGGTGAAGGTAATATTTTAGTTGCATTGAAAAAATTAGCCCCATATACCTGTGGTTACATTTCGCCTCGAAAGTCCCTATTGAATTTTGGTTAACATGCGGCTCCCGCTGGTGTTACAGGTGTATGTTTTGTGAGCAGAAGGGCTCCACCAAGTTCTCGAAACTTTGCTTTCTGTTCCCTTATCTCACCCGATGCTTTGCCACTCCCGAAAGTGAGCATCTGTCTTGAGCACTATTGCCATCATGCTGACTTCTCTGCGTTCCCACAATATATTATCATCTCTCCGTTTTTCTCCATAAAAAATCTTTGCTAGCATAGCATATTAACTCTACAAACTAAGCCTAGTGATTTTAAGATGTTTCATATGTGGCAATAGCAGGACAACTAGAAGGGCGTCGAATTTCTTTTACCTTTACATTATCTGTGCTGCTTGCCATTGTCCATCTGCCTGAGCTAAAATATTGTCACGGGCGCTGCCAATGAAGACACTACCGACAGTGTCGAATGCGTAGAAACAGACATTCCTGGACATTACTGACCATCTTGAATGCCCCTGAATCATATTATATACACTGTAAATAAAGTTCACTCTTTCGTTTGTCCTTAAAACTTTGGTAACCTTGCATGCTCTTCAGCGCGCTAGGCTGAGTACGCAGCGGTTGCTCAGTGGCTAACTTTGCGATGCCCAAAAAATGCGAGAATTATTCCAACATTTTAGCATCTGTGCTTTCCGTCATCCGGATACAACCGCAAGATGCAGGCACCTTTCCCGGTAGTGACTGCACCGATGTTGATGAATGACTTCAGATGTGGTGGAGCTCGTACAGCCACTGGGACGTAATTCTTATGCTAATTATGTGGTCTTATAAGTCGTCGATCTCGCACTCCCACTTCATCGCAGTCCTTCGCAAAACTAACGGCCGCTGCTCATGAATGAGGTTGCGATGCATAAGATGTGCTAATAAACCATATATATATATATATATATATATATATATATATATATTATACCTGCTATTTCTGCGACGACTGCCTCTACCTAATAAATGTTGGGGATTTGCGAGAAAATGGCACCTCTCGCGGGCAAGACTTGCAGCAAGGCGGACAATAGTAAACTCCTCGTCGGGTAAATTTCTCGTCTAAGTAAGCTTGAGCCGTCAGTAGCCACTAGACGTTTGTAGACGATGATTAGCTCGTAACTGGACTTCTCGAGCAGACCGGAAGGCTTGATTTCAAGCATGCTCGCACGAATACTTGTTGAATTTAGCTTATGAAAGCAAATACATTTTGTCCTTGTGATGTAAATACGACATATTGACCGTGTTTTTGTTATGATTTTAGAATTAACCTTCAAAATTTTCTGCAAGACTCAAACTCTTTATGTACCGCATGTTGCTTCCTTTGTTCCAAGGGGGTGGCGGGGCTAGTCAAGCTTCAGCTATGCAGCTTTTACCCTGCTATCCTCCCCATAAATGGTACATTATGTTGTGTTACAAATGTACTGATGTGGTGAAATAAAACAAATGTCAAACCGAGTACGTCAGGAGTCCGTCTCAATACGTCTTAAGGTCTCAATAAGTGACGTCGTGGAGGGACATGTGACATTCCATAGCAGGCTGGCCAGAAAGCCACGTCTGTCAGCGAATGATTGGCTATCTTGGCTAAAGTGCCGTGCATGGTTCGTTGCCTTCACCCGAAAAAAATAAAGAAACAGTGACTGTCCCGGTCGACAACAGATTAATATGAACCTCCATCGATGGACCGTATTTAGAGCCAGCTAGTCACTGCACAGTTTTCTTGCTTTTATTCCGCCTTTTTTACCATGTCATGTACATTTATGGCTGGGTTACGCGTTGTCCTGACGTGCTTGGCATGCGTATTGCGCTCCAAATAACTCGGACCTATTCATGCCAGCACGCTTTAACTAAAGTGCGGTAGCTAGATGGGCGAGTCGGTACGTTTGCACCTTTACTTACAGTGCGAACGAATCAACAGGGACCAAGAAGAAAGACAGCGCTCGTGTGACGTCTTTTTGATTTGTCCGTGTTGATTGCTTCGCACTGTAAGTAAAGATACTTTAACTAAATCTCTTGTTTGCGCTGCTAAAGCCAGCATAATTTGAGCTCTCCATTAGCTGCGAACGTCCACTTGTCATTGTCGAACGGGCTAATGATGATAACATGTTTATAGGCTGGCAAATTATACGAAAAGAAGGTACCTCATAGAGAATCCTTTATTCTGAGAGTATTATTCTGTCTTGACTAATCTCCAATTTTTATTATTTAGAAGCATATTTTAGGTTTAGAAGTAGACCTAATTCTTGTATTAGGAAATAAAGCGCAACTGCATGTGGGGGTCAGGTTTCTTAACGACTAGATTTCACTGCCTATTATTGATACCGCTTAGACTGGAAGGGGGCAATATCTGTCGGTGAGATGTCCTATAAAAAATTGGAAGGAATTTTTGGTTTCAGTAACTTTTGCCTTGTAAATCTCAACCAAAGGATCACAACAGCAGTCTGATAAGATTTTTATGAAATATGTTATAGTTCAAGAACGAGAAAGAAATATTGGCTCTCGAGTATGGCCTTTTTATTTACTCCGTGCTATTGGGTGTAATGCGAATAAGGTATACATTATAGCACATGCAATGTTTTTATTTTAGGTAGTGATTTATTAAGTTTTCTTAGGATGGAAGTATTCTGTTATTGCAGCGCACGTATTCGAGTATTAGATCTTCACTTTCTTGAGCGATTTTATCCAGAAGAATGTAATTATTGAGTCGAGATTTGGCGATCCTATGAGGAAAAAAAAGCTCCAAGCATGTGGGCAACAGGTCAGCTGAGATGAGCATTGAAGCAAAGAGAACGCTACGGTAACCCTAACATTTTATAGCGAAGCTGTCTCTGGCTAGGGTTCCAGGCATTTTTCGTGTCCGCCAACACATCTGCGTGTGCAAAAACTCAGCTGCCTAATTTGATGCAAAGTAGCTTTATTATATGCAAAGGCTTATATGTTTCATCACTTCGATATGCATTTTCAGGATATTAGTTATCAATAGGCACCATGTTCAAAATTATTATACTCTCATGTACGTAGATAATAAGGGTTTCTCAAATATTTGCCACTGTGTGAGCCGCGTCGGCGATGTCAACCCTCTTGTCAATGTTCCAAACGCTTGCGTGCCTAGTTTCCTTGCGCTCTCCCGGCGTGGCGGTCCCGTCGCGCGTGTCTACTTTCCGCCGGGTGGCGGTCCCATTGCGTGTGTCAAGTTTCCTCTGGCTCCACGAGGTGGCGGTAGTTATCCACGCGAATATTGACCCTTTTCGCGGAGCAGTTTGTTTTAGAGAAACGAGATGGCGCTTACGGCGGCGCGCCATACGTCTCCTCAGCGACCGCGCACGAATACGAAACCATTGCCGCTTCTATCGTGCTTCTGTGCCATCAGCTGTCGGAAATGCAGCTGAGTTTTTGCTATCGCACTGTGCTCCAATCATGCTAGATTAAATCATGTGGATTGAAGACGTGTGCAGTAGTTGGCTGCAAAAATAGTGACTGTCATGTTAATTAAGGAATGGAATGAATCTGTGTGGCCAAGTTCGCGGACCGCTGCTGCAACTGTCCGAATGTGTTACCGGCACTTCCATATGTACGGCTTTCCTCGAGAATACAGAAATTTTCTCATCCGCCAGCATTGTATCGCTAACCTTCAAAGGAAGGGCTTCAGCCCCAGAACGTCGGCAAGAGTGAGTGCCATTCGTTAAACAATGAGAAAGGGTGTAGCGCCGCTTCCTGTCATAGTAAGTTTCGCGCACGTTATCTATACACATTTATCCCAAATGGCAGGAAAACTTATCAAGAATAAGTGAATGGGCGCACACTTGAATATATGCGCTCTATATACGCACAATAAGTGACGGTACTACATCGATAGCGCACGAATGGTCGAAGCTGAATGTTTCGTGACGGTCCAAAAGAGTAAGCGGGTTACTAGCTGTAATATATATTTGCTCCAAGGTATTGAAATATGCAGAGCAGCTACGTTTCAAGCCTTGTGCGCAGCAAAAACAAATCTATCGGAACTGAGCACGCCCGCGAGCTAGGCAGAAAATAATCAGATAGTGGCCGCACCGACGAACTTCACTGAGTCAGAAACTGACAAGCCGCTGCTTCAAAATATTTGCCAAATAAAGTACAGAGAGCAAAACACACCAATCCTGATTCAATTCATGAGCGAAATGTTTGGATAGCTTGCAATACATATTTAGCCCCGCTTTTAGAACAAGCACAATATACGCTGCTTGCGCCGCTTGGACATAGGTTAATCTGCTCCGAAAGTGCTTTTGCATGTCCTCTGAAGCTGTGATCAAAGCTTCGTGTCGTTCACCCAGTCACCGTCTACGATATCTCCCAAAACAGAGGTTTTCTAAGCCGCAGCGGCGTCGTAAACTTCCATTGTAAACAAGGAGACAACGGAGGCAGTTGAGGCAAGCAATGGACGCGTCACCACGTGATCAAACATAGTAGCGCCCACGGGATTGCCGCGAAAAGGGTCAATAGGCCGCCTATCAAGACCGCCGATCAAAATAATAGTGTGTGTGCGTGTGTCTTTCTTCGGGATGACCACCGTCACCGCTCAAGAGATATAATATTGGCCCATACCTATGATCTAAATTCTGTGTCACCACAATGTCGTGTGCTAAACTGCTTCGCTAATAATCCACCATCACAGCAGT
Organism: Dermacentor silvarum; assembly: GCF_013339745.2. Lineage (NCBI taxonomy): Eukaryota > Metazoa > Arthropoda > Arachnida > Ixodida > Ixodidae > Dermacentor > Dermacentor silvarum. The sequence goes on from NC_051162.1 coordinate 87,434,259, forward strand.
GCAATGGCGAGTAATTTTTTACGAAGCCGTCAGATTGACTTGAATATTGCCCAGAAGGCTCGGATCCCCGTAACGTGGTAACTAGCTAGAAGAAAATTCGTTCCCCAAATTCAGAAAAGCGTTAAAGATTTCTTAAGCGAAAGGCGGAAAGGACAGAAAGCACATCCCTCAAAGCTACTGAAAGACGTGGGTGACGTCATTTCGCCCATGACTGGTGCTAGTCTTCACGTTCCAAACAAGAATCTTGAGTGAATCGATCATAACACAAAGATGGTGGTCGTCTGCACATCCGGTGGCCTGTTACTGGCTCTGTGCATGCAAACCAAATGGGCGCTTCTATTGGAGCGTTATGAGTGCAGATCGCAAGAAAAGATACAGACAATGCCGTGGGCTGCGCCCTTTTTACCAAGAACTACGTGTCTGTAGTGGTACCGGTCATTTGGCGTTGTATATATATATATATATATATATATATATATATATATATATATATGTTGTGTGTGCGTGTGTGTTTGTGTATGTGTATAGAGATGTGCATGCTGTAGTACGTGTGTGCGTGCGTGTGCGCCTATACGCGTACGTGCGCGGGGTTGTCGGCTTGGCGTGTGTTTGCGCGTGCCTTAATATACACTCAGACATATACATTCTTGCCACCCGGCAAGCAAATCAAGAAAAGGCCTGCCGGCCTACAAGCTCTACAGCGTCCGCTCGGGCAGATAGGCCCAAAACAACTGCGCAGACACTGCGTGAGCTGGCACCCAGAGCCACGGCGGTGGCGATATATATATCAGAGGGAACATCGGCACCACCAACGCCCCAGATAGGCTGTAGGCCTACAGCCAAGAGCCTACGGAGCTGCAGCCTACGTACAGCCTCCTTAGGCTGTAGGTAGGCTGCAGTTTCCTTCCGCTCTCCTGGCGTGGCGGTGCCGTCGCGCGTGTCTGGTTTCCTCAGGCTCCCCTCGGGCGAGGGGGGGGGGGCTAAACTTCAACGTGAATGTATGCCGCCAATCGAGACTGCCGATCAAAACAAAGTGGGTGTACATGTGCCTTTCTTCGGCACAGTGAAACAGTGAAAATGACCGCCGTCACAACAGAAGAGAAATAAAAGTACCTCATACCTTTGATCTAAACCCTGTCACCCTTATGCCGTGTCCTAAAGTGCCCCACTGGTAATCCATCGTCACAGTAGCGGAATGGCGCACGATTTTCTTTCTTTCTTGCAAGATGCCCTGCCAGTCCGCACTACAACTAGGTGGTGTTGCATGTATTCTAGGAAATTATTCGAATGGTTGTTCTAAGGCATTCGAAGCCCTGTTATCATATTATTGTTCACATGTTTTACTTACGTGTTGTTGGATATGAAATTTAAGGCCCGCACGTTAAATTTATTACGAAGCAGGATTGTAAAATATCTGTTTTAGAACATCACTGACGAAACACTCCTGGTATGTGCGGGCTGATCATTTCTACGCCTAACAGAATTTCAAAAAATAATATGGGCTGTTGTGGATTACATAATTCCAGTTATTGAGCTGGATTATTCAGAGAGGGAGATATTACTTGCACGAGAAATTGAAACACACATTGACCTAAATAAGGAAACAATTCACTGACGATTATGATGTACGAAATTGGAGCGTAGATGTATACGCGTTTTCATTTCGTGATATACAGTTAAAGGTCGATATAACGGAATTCAATATAACGAAATTATCAATATAGTGAAGTATTTCACTTTTCATAACCTCTTGTTCATAGAACACCATATATATATAACCTTAACGTAACGAAGCATGTTTAAACACGATTTCACTATAACTAAATTTCACTGCGGCCGCAAAGGAATACTGAGACAATAGACAGTTCTAGTTGGGCGTCCTCAATCATCCACGTACGCAGCGCGCGAGGTTGCGCGTACGCAGAGAAGCGCGTGCGCACGGAACGGCAATAGTTGGTCGGACGCAAAAGTTGAGAAGTGGATTATTGACTTGCACGCGCAGGATCCGGTAGTGTTCTACTCAGCGCCGCCATACGCCAGCTTCTGAAACTGTGTAGCCAATATGAGCCCTCACGAAGTCAAACCAAATGCAAGTCAAGCCACAATTGCCTATCTGCCATGAAAATCTCGCAGAGTCCCCCGAGTCACGCCATTATGGTCACGTTTTTGAGCACTGCAATGCAGCCAATACTGTCAAGCGTTCTCTGGGACCGTCACCTGCTGTCGGTTTTGTCACGGGGAGAAATCGATGACCTTATGTTGAGTAGCGAGGAACGACGACTTCTCAGAGGCGACGACTCCTTGGACGACCTCGAGTATGAACTGAGGCGCCGAAGGGAGACAAAACTGTTGCGGTACCGTTCACGATACGGACTCCTCGACGTTGAGCGGATTGACGCTACGTTTTTCAAGCTGCAGTTTCGTTTCGAGAAAGTAGATTTCGGGGAACTGGCAAATGCTCTTTTAGTGCCGGAAGCAGTGGTCAGGGCGCAGAACGTCACTGTACCGGGGAGCACGGCATTGTGTCTTGCTCTTCGGCGGCTCGGGTATTCAAACAGATGATGTGACATAGAGGAAACTTTTGGCCTGCACCCCTCCGTGATGTCTTCTGTGGCGACAAAAATTTTTCGGCACATTACCACCAATTTCTGCCACCTTTTTCTGTATGACTGCAACAAGCACAGTTGGTTATCTCGCCGCTGTGTTGGCGCACTTGCAGATGTAGATCCGCTTTTCTGCTTTCTATACACACACTACTGCTCCCGAGCTTAGCACGCTGCAACTTTGACGTTGAGTCATAAGGCGCAGTTTGTCTTGCATATCATGTAAGCAAGTTGATTGTATTGTTGACCTAACAAACTGATGCTTAAAAAAACACTTTCGTACAATCTCAGCGCAACTTGGTACGTCGTGTTGTGTTTCTCTTTCGACCCTCGTCAGTTTAGCGCTACCTATTAAACCTGAACAAATAGTAACTTCTCCAGTTCACTACTCTTCTAAAAAGAGGCGTCTTCTTTTATGATTACAGAAAAAAAGCAATCAATAACAAAAGCACGAGTTCGTTTGTTCTTTTATTATTGAAAATGCCGGTGGTGTCTTGCCCATGAATATTTTTGAAATGAAGTGTTGTCCTACGTTGACACACGTTTTTTCAGAGCACTTGTTGGAACGCTGGAGCTTGTTTATGTAAGTAAAAAAACTATTTTTAAGTGGCAATCTCTTTTCATTGTTTTCTGCTGCAGGCAGTGAAAAGAAAAGGAGCACCTCTCCACAAATTATGGGGGCTCATCGACGAAACGGCTCGACCGATTTGCCGACCGAAACAAAACCAGGAATCCTACTAAATCCTACTACTCGGGCCACAAGAGATGACACTCACTGTGTGAAATACCAGTCTCTTGTGTGGTTGAATTGCATGATTTGCCTACTGAATGGGCTTTACCCCGGAAGGTGACACGATGCAGGCGAGTAAGCTTTCTGCTCTTAGCACGAAAAAAAAGGTAGGTATTTACACCTACATTACAAGAACAACGTCACCCCAACAACATTACTCGAGTCATGGCAGTGGATTGTGCCTCTTTTTTGTGCAACGAATCACACGCCTTACGTTCTATCTCCATAAACATTAGCTGACGCTGGGGGTTTTCTGTCACATTCTCACTTCTTGCATGAGCATTACACGAGGTGAAAATCTTTAACTTAATCTGCTTGTCAATCCTTCACCCATGCAGCAGTTTGAGTTACTACGGCATTTGGCTAAATTTTTTAGCCTTTCCTTTTTTTCGTTTTGGTGCAGAATTTTTTCAAAGCAGTGACATTCGAAGCTGAAGCGGCTGGTTAAAGACGTGGATTTCGTCATATAAGGTGACCCAACGTATCCCCAGCTGCCACTCATAATGAAACCATACGGTGGAATCGTGCTCACACCAGCACAGCAAGCATTCAACCATGGGATGAGCGCCGTTCGCCAAGCCGTTGAGTGGGGCTTTGGCAAAACAGTTGCAGAATTTGCATTGCTGGAATTTAAGAAAAATCCGAAGCTTTGAGGCAGCAGATAGCTGAAATGTGCAAAGCTGCCACAGTTCTAGTTAACTGCACACCTGTTTGTATAGGTCCGGACAGGCCGCCAATGGAAACTGAACCTGGCAACGTTCAACACGCGCACCCTCTCGAGTGAGGCTAGCTTCGCAGGACTATTTGAGAAATTATCAGGCATTGCCTGGGATATTATTGGCCTTAGTGAGGTTAGAAGAACTGTTGAGGCTTACATAGTAGTGACTAATGGCCACGTCCTCTGCTACAGAGGTCTTCCTGATAAGAGAGAATCCAGGGTAGGATTTCTAGTCCATAACAACATACCGGGCAACATTGATGAATTCTACATCACTAATGAGAGGGTAGCAGTCGTCGTAATAAAGCTGAATAGGAGGTACAAAATGAAGGTAGTACAAGCCTACGCCCCAACCTCCAGTCACGATGATGAAGAAATGGAACAGTTTTATGAAGATGTTGAATTAGCAATGAGAAAGGTGCAAACTCAGTATACTGTAGTCATGGGCGACTTCAATGCAAAAGTGGGGGAAAAAGCAGGTTGGTGAGCAAGCAATTGGCAACTACGGCATCGATTCTAGGAATGCAAGAGGGGAGATGTTGGTAGAATTCGCAGAAAGGAACAGGCTCCGTATAATGAGTACATTCTTCAGGAAGTGCAGCAACAAGAAGTGGACCTGGAAAGCCCTAATGGAGAAACAAGCAATGAAATAGATTTCATACTCTCTGCTGATCCAAGCAAAGTGCAGAATGTAGAAGTGTTAGGTAACGTAAAGTGCAGTGAGCATAGGTTAGTGAGGCTTAAGATTTCTCCTAATTTCAAGAGAGAAAGAGTGAAATTAGTCAAGAGGAAACAGACCAACCTGGACGCAGTAAGGGTAAAAGCAGACCAATTCGGGCTGGTGTTCGAGCGCGAACAATAATGCAGCTTTAGAACAGGAAGATTAAGATAACATAGATGTAATGAATGAAACCGTAACTAGGCTGATCTCAGAAGCAGCAATTGATGTGGGAGGTAAGGCACCAAGGCAACCAGTAGGTAAGCTCTCCCAAGAAACAAAGGACCTAATAAAGAAACGACAAATCATGAAAGTGCCCAACTTAAGAGATCAGATAGAATTCGCTGAACTGTCAAAACTGATCAACAAGAAGAAAGTAAGGGATATTCAAAATTATAACGTGGGAAAGATTGAGGAAGCCGCAAAATATGGACGCAGCATGAAATCAGTAAGAAGAGAGCTTGGCATAGGACAAGGCAAGATGCATGCACTGAAAGATAAGCATGATAATATCATCAGCAATTTCGATTATATAGAAAAACAGCGGAAGAGTTCTATACTGACCTGTACAATGCCCACAACAGCCAAGCTACTTTCATTCGAAATAGTGATGAACCGGATACAGAGGTTTCTTCTATAACTAGCGATGAAGTTAGAACTATTAGAAGGGCCTTGAAAGACATGGCCAGGTGAAAAGCTGCTGGATAAGATGGAATAATAGTAGATTTAATCAAAGATGGAGGAAATATCATGCTTGAAAACCTTGCGGTTCTTTATACGCAATGCCTCACCACTTCAAGTGTACCAGAGAGCTGGAAGAACGCCAACATTATACTTATCCATAAGAAAGAAGACATTAAAGAATTGAAGAATTACAGACACATTAGCTTGCTTTCAGTATTGTATAAAATATTCACCAAGATATTTTTCAATAGAATCAGGGCAACACTTGACTTCAGCCAACCAAGAGAACAGGCTACGATGGATCATATCCATGTAATCGATCAGGTAATCGAGAAATCTGCGGAGTAGAATCAACCTCTCTATATGGCTTTCATACATTATGAAAAGGCATTTGATTCAGTAGAGATACCAGCAGTCATAGATGCATTGCGTAATCAAGGAGTAGAGGAGGCATACGTGAATATCTTAGCAAATACCTACAAGGATTCCACAGCTACCTTGGTTCTCCACAAGAAAAGTAGAAAGTTACCTATCAAGAAAGGGGTCAGGCAAGGAGACACAATCTCTCCAATGCTATTCACTGCATGCTTAGAAGAAGTATTCAAGCTCTTAGAGTGGGAAGGCTTAGGAGTGAGGATCAACGGCGAATATCTCAGCAACCTTCGGTTTGCAGATGGCATTGTCCTATTCGGCAACACTAGAGACGAATTACAACAAAGGATTGAGGACCTTAATCGAGAAAGTGTAAGAATTGGGTTGAAGGTGAATATGCAGAAGACAAAGATAATGTTCAATAGCCTGGCAAGGGAACAAGCATTCAGGATCGCCAGTCAGCCTCTAGAGTCTGTAAAGGAGTACGTTTATCTAGGTCAATTACTCACAGGGGACCCTGATCATGAGAAAGAAATGTACAGAAGAATAAAATTGGGTTGGAGTGCATACGGCAGGCATTGCCTAATCCTGAATGGGAGCTTGCCACTTTCGTTGAAAAGAAAAGTGTACAATCATTGCATTCTACCGGTGCTAACATATGGGGCAGAAACTTGGAGATTAACAAAAGAAGCTCGAGAACAAGTTAAGGATCGCACAAAGAGCGATGGAACGAAAAATCTTAGGATTAACGTTAAGAGACAGGAAGAGAGCGGTGTGGATCAGAAAAAAATACGGGGGATAGCCAAGAGAGAGAGAGAGAGAGAAAGAAGGAAAGACAAGGAGGTTAGCCAGTGTGAATACCGGCTTGCTACCCTGTACTGGGGAAAGGGGCAAAGGAAATACAAGGTGATAGAAGAAAAAAAAACATTGGAGTAAGAAAATTTGCGCAATAACGCGACCCTACGCGCTACAACGTTCAAAGCCGGTCGCACAATTCACAAGCCCTTAAAAACTTCAGCAGAGCCCATATTCTAGTTGACATTAAGCGGAAGAAATGGAGCTGGGTAGGCCATGTAATGTGCAGGATGGATAACCGGTGGACCATTAGGGTTACAGAATGGATACCAAGAGAAGGGAAGCCCAGTCGAGGACGGCAGAAAACCAGGTGGGATGATGAAGTTAGGAAATTTGCAGGCGCAAGTTGGAATACGCTAGCGCAAGACAGGGGTAATTGGAGATCGCAGGAAGAGGCCTTCGTCCTGCAGTGGACATAAATATAGGCTGATGGTGATGTTTGTATGGCAGCCATGTGACGCAATATTTTGCCTTGCAGCCACCTTCTCTACAGCAGTACTTGAAACCACGCTTCACATAATTTATGGTGCGTGCACATTATTTATTTATACGCCAATTGCTACGTGCACACAGCTGTCTTAACCCAGGGTGTAGCATATTCTGTGATTTTTGTTATCTAAGTATGTGATCAAAGTTTACTTTTAATTTGTTCTGCTAGGCTTGTGTCAGCCCTGCAGTTATCACACTGGCTAAAAAACACTTTGCACATTTTTGCTTCGTTTTATCACTGCGCAAAGTGGCACAATTATGCATGCAGGTTGTAACTACACGACCACAATACCACCTTGAGTGCTTGCTAACAAAATAACACTAAGGTCATAACAGTGTGTATCCAACTGTGTGCCACTGCCTGAGTTCTAAGCATACATTGGTGAGCAGCAGCTGGCCAAAACTGCTATGCTGCTTTCATATTGTCACCGCTCGCTGGATACAAGAGCGGAGAGCGGTATTTCATTGAGACAATTGGAACAGGCGCTCAGTTCAGGCTTCTTAACACCTCGCTCGCACACTCAAGGTCGTCGTCTTGGCCTTCAGCGTGGTTAGGCACAGATAGCATCGTGGCATTTCTCCCCCTCCAGAAGGAGCATCGTCCCAATGCTCGGCGGGTAGCACCCAGTGTCCAGCAAACCAGAGAGTGTCCATGTCATTAAGAAAAATAAGGTTTCATGCGCACCACGTGAAGAGTCTCAGGTTGGTCCTGATAGCGTGTCGGTCAGGATGGGCTGTCAGGAACGACTTCATAGTTGACGTCGCTAAGGCGTCGTAGAACCTTGTATGGTCCGAAGTGTCGGCGTAGAACTCCGCGAGGCCTCGGCGGCGTCATCATCATCATCATCAGCTTATTTTATGTCCACTGCAGGACGAAGGCCTCTCCCTGCGATCTCCAATTACCCCTGTCTTGCGCTGGCGTATTCCAACTTGCGCCTGCAAATTTCTTAACTTCATCATCCCATCTGGTTTTCTGCCGACCTCGACTGCGCTTCCCTTCTCTTGGTATCCATTCTGTAACCCTAATGGTCCACCGGTTATCCATCCTACGTATTACATGGCCTGCCCAGCTCCATTTCTTCCGCTTAATGTCAACTAGAATATCGGCTATCCCCGTTTGTTCTCTGATCTACACCGCTCTCTTCCTGTCGCTCTCGGCGGCGTACTGGAGTCCAAACCCAGACTCTTTGGCCGGGCTGGTAGACAATGCATCGATGATGTTGATTGGAACGTCGGGCATCATGGTCCACCTGGCTAGTTATGGGAACGCGCGCGAGCTGTCTTGCTTCTTCGGCGCGCTCTGTAATATCTGTGGCGTCAGTCTCGAAATCGCTGGAATCATGAGGCAGCATAGCATCCAGCATTGTAGTCACTTCTCGACCATGGAGGAGTCTGAATGGCGTCATTCTTGCTGTTTCTTGCCGAGCCGTATTATAAGCAAAAGTTATGTAGGGTAATATTTGGTCCCAGTTCTTGTGTTCCAGATCGACATACGAGGTACATGCAAAGCATGTCTGCGAGAGTCTTGTTGGGGCGCTCCATAAGTTCATTGCTTCGCGGGTGATAGGCTGTAGTCCTTCTGTGCGCCGTGCCACTGAGCGTGAGTACAGTTCGCAAAAGTTTCAGCCGTGAACGCGGTTCCCCTGTCGGTTACGATAACCGCTGCAGGACGACGTTTTCGATGAAGAATTGTGCGGCCTCGGCTGCTGTGGTGCTCGGAAGTGCCTTAGTTTCCGCATATCGCGTGAGGTAATCTGTCGCAACAATGATCCACTTACTTCCGGCAGCAGATATTGGGAATGGGCCCAAAATGTCCATCCAAATTTGTGCAAACATTTTTCCGGCACTGAAACGGGATGTAATGTCTGGCAGGTTTCGTATGTGGCACTTTTTGTCGCTGACAGCCAAGGCACGTTCGAACGTAGTGCTTCACCTGTGCTGCGAGCCGTGGCCAGTAGTGCTTCTCTTTGATCCGTGCTAATGTTCTTGTTAATTGTCGGAGTCGTGAAAACCAGAGTCGGCAGAAAACCAGATGGGATGATGAAGTCAGGAAATTTGCAGGCGCAAGTTGGAATACGCTAGCGCAAGACAGGATTAATTGGAGATTAACCCTGTCTGGCAGCAAACAGTGAACCTGTTTGCTGCCAACTTCGGTCAATGGGTATGCGCCTGTAGGTATGGGCCGCTCTTTGATGAAAATAACGACGCCAACTTGCGTAACTAAATATGTGCCACTGTTAATGTGCCAGTATACAATGATGAAAAAGATCCCTTCAATATTCTCCGATCCGGAGAAGAATCTAACGCTCTCGCAAGTGTTAGTCAAGGACAGCAAGCCGATGCTTTAGCAGGCTGCACCACAAATGCACTGGGTATCTGCTGCTTTTCAATGAGCGCATTTTACGGAAACGCTTTTGCGAGCTCCGCAATGAATGTACTTGGCATAAGCCGCTCTTCGATGAACCATTCGCGAACTTGGGTCACTGAGTATGAGCTACTGAGTGTGCAGCAAGCGAGGTAACCAATGTCAGCGTCCGCCGTAACTCGCCGCGCGCCGCATTCACCGCACGCCAGGCTTCTCGTTTCGGGCTCAGCACGCAGACTTCTGCTAATCTGTTCCAAATTTCGACATTCTCAAAGTAGCTTAAATGTTGTGTCACTGGAAGAGTTTCAGAGCCAGGCCCGTAGCCAGGGGGGCCCCCCGAAATTTTGATGGGGGGGGGGGATGTTCTCCAGCAGAGCTCTCGCTACCCCGCTGCGCAAAGAAACTTGGCAACAGCTGCTCACCGTGTGCAAGACTGAGCAGATCTTTCCGTGCCCATGTCCTACAGCGCTGAGTACATTGGCCGAACGGGCCACTGCGTACGCGACCCGGAGCATCACTAAAGAACAGAGGACGCCGCACCCGACAGTCGGCGCCCGATAAACAGAGAGGAGAGGGGCGGCTGCGCTCCCGACTTTGCCGCCACTGCGACGCTTCCGCCGTCCCCCCGCCTCTTTCTTCAGCCACCGTCGCCGCGTTTAGCCCCGGTACCAGCAGAATCGCGGTAGACAGCCTAGTAGCAACAGCCGACCATTCCACGCCAGATGCAGGGTGAAGCTCTTCTTGAGTGTGCCTCAAATAAAACGAATATTTCCACTCTTCGTCTGTTTATTTTTGGCTCTGAGTAACGCTGTTTTATTTGGATAGCTATTCTATGGACGCTCCAAGCGGATTTCTGCCGTCGCTGTCAGAGTGAGGTTCCGTATAAAGTCCAAGGGCAATAACATCGTCGCCGCGCGCCGTATGCTGTATGTGCGAGGGAGGCACATACAGCGCGCGAGGGAGGCGCGCTATCAAGGAGAGCGAATGCACGGCGGAGAGCCAACGCGACGTCTCCGTCGCTCGAAAGGCCGTAGGGGGTTGGAAGCGAGGGAGAAGGGGTGCCGTTGTGCTCCGGAAATAACTACGCATTTAGTGACCCGGCGCGAGTGGATCTGGCGAATCAATCCCGCGCGCGAAAGGTGGAAAGTGGGAAGGCAGCGCGGGAGGGAGGGGTGCGGCTTCTACTTGCCAAGAACTGCGCAATTGTACTTTCCGCTGCTGCGAGCGGTCGCGCCTACCGTATCGTGAAAGCAATCTGCTCACAGCTCCTACCTTTGTATAGACGAGGAAACCTAAAGGTTGCCCGCGCGGCACCAGCGCCGCCCACTCTCCTGGCGGAAGGATGGAAATGTCGAAGGTCGCCGCCGGGCCAGCGCGCGCCCGTGTTCTCTACGGCGCGAGCGACCGCGTGCGTTGTTTTTGTGACGGCGAGCGCGACCTCATCAACCAGGAAAGGCGGCACGCAATACTGCTGTGTTGTTGATTGCCACAAGAGTCTCGAAAAGTCGAAAGCCGCCCGTGAAGTTCTACAGAATTCAGGAGAGGTGGTACGAGGAGGACAAACGACAAGCGTGGATAACTGCAGTGCGCCGAGTCAAGTAAGTCATGTACTTTCGCATTCGCGTGCAATATCACGGCCGCTCAATAAAAACGGAATAGTAATATGCCGGTATTTAGCGCATGGCCGTTTGTTTGGACATGTCGCGTAGTTGAATCGTACCGTGACATCCTCCGTGTTAGCTTAGCGGTAAATGCATACGTGTTGCGCCGCTAAGTTCGACGACGCGAGCTCGATTCCCGGCCACGGCGGCTGCATTTCGATGTGGTTGAAATGCAGAGAAAGCCCATGAAACTTAATTTAGGTGTACGCTAAAGAATCCCAGGTGGTCCGAAATAATCCAGAGTGCACCACTACAGTCTGCCTCATAATCAAATGGCTGTTTTCGCACGTAAAACCCCATAATTTATTAGGTTTACGCTGCTGAGTAAAGGAAATTTAAAACAGGTATCAGATCAAGGAAAAACTTCAATGATTTAACGTGGCGGCAGGAAGAGAGAGTGGCAAGCTGAAGATTTCAAAGATGGGAAGCATTCAAATGGAAACCATTGGAGTATGGCTGTGACAACTTATGACAGAAAACTTGAGCTGAATTAGGACTCGTGGTTTTGGGGCGTAAAACCCCCGAATTTAATTGATTGTACTGTTCGTTCACTCGCGATCGGCAAGGATGAGCTCAAGAGAATTAAACGCTGCAACTTAAATTGCTAGTTGTGTAGGCAACAAAAGTGGCCGCGTGCTACTTTGTGTGGTAGCAATCTGTACTTAATGCAAGCTGCGGTTGTCGCGTGCGTCGGTAAGCGGCAGATCGGAAAGCAGCTGCCCGAGACGTGCGCGTTATGTTTGTTGCTTGGCCATGCTTTCTAGGTTCTCAATATCCGAGCATGCTTTAAAGTAATTGCCACCTTGCACATTCTTCCTGCTTCACTCTTCCTGCCAAGAATTTTGGTTTCGTGTAGTAGCCGGCCATCGGCGTGAGCTTACTTTAGCTGCGGGAGGGCATTCGCCCGACGAGAAACTAAATTTCCTTTGATGAGGCATGTATCGCTAATTCTTACGCTCGTGCTGGTAGTCCCAATGTAATCGCTGGTTACCGTGATCTGGGTTCATTTTCATTTCGCGGAGCAGTTTGTGCGAGCGATTTCTTATGAGCAGTGAAAAGATACCTTGCTCACTAATGAAATCAGTTAACATGACTCTAACATCTGCATTAAATAACGCATGATATATATTAAATATTTATACAGCATGATATAAGGCATTATGCGCATATGTAGCAATTACATCGTTAATTAATTTTATTGGCTTATTGATGCCTAATGCATGTGTTCCTTCTGCGCTGACAGTGCTGATGCCACTCCCTGGGAGCCAAATTGAGAGCAGCCGTGTGTGCACGCCCAGCGACCAACGAAACCAAGCGCAATCGTCACCATCTCTACACAACTCTGCAAGCATACATGACCGCTTTGTGATTGCACAAAGAGAAAGAAACGTGACTAAATTACTGAACTCGCTTTGTACCTGTAACTCGATATCGTATACAATCTTGTTGGACACCTGCGACACGCACTTGGCTTTCATTGTCACATCACCGCCCACAATTTGTTCAACGCCATACACGTGTGGAAGCAAACGCTCCCTTTTCTTGAGGTCGCCGCCACGAAAAAAGCTGTTGGCGTCGGCAACCTTCTTGAAACCGCATTGCAGTCTCTGCATCGCTGTTCAGCAAGCAGGCGATCTGCCGCCGTCGAAAACGGAGCGCCGTGAGCACGAGCAGCGGAGGAAAGCGCGGGCGAAACAATGTAAACAAAGCGGAGACTGCACCACGGCGCGCCCGCGCTGCTGGACATTTCCACATTGGGGGTGCTGTCAGGAGGCGCAGTAGCGCCTTCTGGCGATCGTTTTCTCGTCTAAGCGCTGTGCTTTTGCCGCTCAGTTTCCGTTGAAGCCATAGACCGCACGAACCTTCGCGCGCTTGCTGCATCTGCGCTTGCTCACGCCAGCGTTTCGACAGCGGTTGTCTGCGGTCATCTAGCTTGATCCATTCATGTTTGCTTGTGCGCGTTGACACCATGCTTGTTATATCAGTTATAAGTAAATGTGCCCAAGTTTATAGAGCCGATAAAACTACTATTCTTACTACGTATATCTCTGTACTAATTTCCTATTGCCATTGATGATTCGCCTTTCGGGCGAAACAACTTTTTATTTTTAATAATGGAAGCTAATCAGATGAACCGTCCATATAAAAGTATTTTACTTTTAGGAAGATTCATTTCAAAACCAAAAATATAAAACTAATAATAAAATAGTACTTAAAGAGTCGCATAATTTACATACCGCGATTTTTTACCGGAAATGATCACTGAAAAGTAGGTGCTTTCCTCAAATAGTCAAGGCCTACGCGCTTGTTCAGAACCGTTTCGTATCGTTTTTGTAGAAGTAATCCTATCGTTGAAATCGCAAATAATTAAAATCGCCCTCTAAAAATAACTACTTTGTATATTGGGGATCCTAATAGTTTATACTTGCAGATGTTCTGTGCAAAGTGAAAATAGTGTTCTACGTTAGCGCTGAGAAGTTCTTGCACGTTTTTTAGTACGTTTGTTGTTTGCAGCTTGCCCTTCTACAGCATGAGTAATCCAAATATGTCATGAAATTTCAGAAAACTTCGACGATGACTCACTTGTAGGATGTTCATTTCGCACAAGCGAATAAACTGATAAGTAAAGATCATGGAACACATTGTTAACTTTCGAAGCGGCGACCTTGCTGTACGCCTGAAATAATATCGAAGAATGGTTCTTAGTTCTGTCATCACGTGTATTTTTGCTATCACAGGCAGACGCTGTTATTGGTCCCGATTTTCCGAACTCTAGAAAAATACGACTGGATTGTTTCATGACTGTATTTAATTGTGATAGTGTATAAGAAGCTCATATGGTTTAGCTTTTGAGGTTGCATTAAACATAAACATGGAAGAAGACATTTGACAATAACTACCATGAATTTGAATAATGTAACATGGAGTCATATGATACGGCAACCTCTGACGTCGGCAGTAAGACATGAACCAAGACATTTGGTAAGACATTTGGTTCGAATAAGTAGGCAGAGAAGCCTATGGCTCGAACAACTTAAACATGTGATTGCTGGCAGAAATAAAACACCAATGATTTCTATCACTTTTTGTTGAAAAACGATACACTGTCAACGCGGGGTGTTTGAGAGCCTTGAGGTATCGCTGGTAGTTAAGCTACTTTGCGGATATCATTCTCTTCTCCATGAGAAAAATTTGTTCAAATGTGACCATTTCATTACGTTTGACAAATACCATAGTACAATTATTACGCTCGCCAACATAGGCACTGAACATGAGACTTCCCCGAAGACAGCATCGCTGCACAAATTTTACAGCTATTGCCTATGCTACGTGACTTCTCAACTTGTTGAAAATAACAGCGTACCCTTGCTTAAAATTGAACGCGTAACGTTTAGGTAAGTGTGATAAAGTACCACAAAGCTTGTAGCATTAACAGTATATCTGTTTCAACCTAGTGTGGTAAACATTGAAAATGGAAATGAGGTTCTCTTCCTAATAACTCAGTATTCTGGAACCCTAAAACACCTCACAAAATGGTTAAATGCGTAATATATTGCAATCGTTGCGGCTGTCGGATTAGTTTTGTGATTTCAGAACACACCACAGCAATTCAGCCTTGCGAGCCAATGCTGGATTTTGCCATATTTTTAAAATGCGGCTCTATACTTACGCAGGTGTTATTTTTCACTTTTTGCAATGTTTCGGTATAACGTTTTTTTTTTCAGACCCACCAATATCTAAGTCTCCTCGGTCCCAATTTTCATTCTAGAAATCTCCATTGCTATACCAATTTTCCCACACCGAACAAAAAAGAAAAAAAGATCCAGTACTTATTAACATAATATTTCTTGCTTTAAAGGCAAGCCACTCTGTCCAACTGGTTATCCATTTGAATAGTGCCTCCAACTTATTTTCCATAATATTTGCAGTAAATAAACAAAGAAAAGTTACTTGATAGCACCATTAGAAAAAGCTATGTTGGTATTCCCGGTATAGTAACAGTGCGCCTCCTATAGTGCGCGCAGACTCTTGCGTCAATGTCGCCCTTTATATTTGACTAGGAATGAGAAGACTGTTTCTTGGAGGAGATATGTCAAGGGCTACCGAGAAATGTCAAACAAAGAGCCTTACGAACCGTGTGCTTATTCGCACACGTATTTCTGCTGAACCTTCTCTTCCTTAGCGGCAGTACGGTGGCGCTGAAGGCGTTTTAAAATTAATACGCTGAAATGAACTTCCTTGGGATCATTTATGTGGTAACTGTTTTGTGTAATGCATCTCCTCTGCCATACGAAGATGATCCGAAGCATTTTAACATTCAACAGATTCGCTTCGTAAGTTCATTGCTCCTGTATTGTTCTCCAGCGTTCTAATTCCATTGTATATATATATTAGTAAAGTGAGAGCAAGACACCGTTTTCAGCTATATCTACACAAGATAATTTCTTGTGAACAAGGTATGCTAATACGTTGTAACCTCACCAAAATATTGAACCCTATTTTTTGCTACATTCACAATTTCGTGAATAAGTTCATTGGAGCTAGGAACAATATGCTGATAGCAATTTGCCGGCGGGTTTCTGCCGGCAATACCGGTGCATTAACTTATTGCATTTTTATGCACCATGCTTTGTGATAGCGATATGTCGATATCATGGAGTTATTGTAAACGTCTGCAGGTTATAAGGGATTAAGGCTACTAATAATTACCCTGTGCATATATTAAAGCGAAATCCTGAGATTGCTCATGGGTCGAAAAAGCCAGCAGATCCCACGCCCTGTGGGAATCGATGTTATGCGAAGCAGTGTGCGGGGAGCCTACCAAGTTAACGAAACGACGTAGGCGGCTCTTTCATGACCTACATGACGCGCATGTCATGGCATTCATGTCATGAGTCCTCAGGAGTCCCATTACCTACGCCTAAGAGACCTTAGGGCGAAAGCCTTAGTCATACTCGCGACTATGACTTCTACCACCATCCTTTAGTGTTTAGTTCACTTTAGTGTTTCGGTATATATAAGCTTTGCTGCAACACGGAACGTAATTTATTCTGGTCATATTCAGGGCATCTACTGAAAGAAAGCCAATTCTCTGTGTTAATTTCGGATGTTTGTGTAACGACTCATAAACTGAATGACAGCTCATACTAGAGCACTGCACGGGCTCGGGCTTACCCGAAAGGCCGGGCCGGGTAGGGCAGTGTTTTTCACGGGCTCGTGCTGGCTCGGGCATGGCATGTGCTTTTTGACCCGGGCCCGGGCCGGGCTCGGACTTTCTGGTGGTATGCATGTAACGTGCATCGAGTTATCCTCGCGCGTCTCGACTCTGAAAAACATGTCTTTTTCGGTTTCGGGCCGGCTTCGGGCCGGTATCAAGCCGGGCTCAGGCCGTTCTCAGGCCTAAGGTGTACATGGGTGGCGGCCCGGGCCGGGCGGGTAACGTAGATTATTTCCGGGCCCGGGTCTCGCCATAAAATTTTGGTTGGGCTCGGGCGGGCAGCCCAACGTTAAAACGGGCGCGGACCTGGCCCGGGCTGATAAAATCGGCCCGTGCAGTACTCTGGCTCATACTACCAGATCTGAAACTACAGGAGGGCACTCAGAGACTTTACGATTTAACTGTACCGATGAATCAATTTATTATGCCCGAGGTCTCATTGCATAGCTTATAAAAAGAGCTACTAGATTCTCTATTCGCGTTTTATTTATGCCTGAAAGTACGTTGTAACGAACTCAAAATGACCACCAGACAAGTGAGCATTTCATTGCAGAAAGTAATCACTGTCAACAGTAATTATAAACCACGGACACCTAGATCGGTTCACAGAATGCTGAATTTTATGATAAACTATCTTGTGCTCGAGGAAATATAAATGGCCGATTTAACTTCAACGTAAGTGTAGAAATGATATCGATTTATTTCAATGTAAGGGACCCAGACCTAGTCAAGCCGATTTTATGGCTTTTTGTCTGTGCCCCTGTCATCTGTACTTTGTATAGATACGAAATAAAGTTCAAGTCGCGCACAATAAGCTCATGCATTAGTATTACATTTTGGCACCATACAAATGCCGCAGTCGCCGTAAGAAATGAGCAGTAGTAGTCGTAGCGATTGGCGGGTACTTGCTGCTATTTTATCGTTATTCTATGTAACCTTATGTTTGATTTTTGTCTGCATTTAGATGACTCGAACGAGGGAAAAGCTTTACGTCATGTATCAAGACTACCCACCAGAGATTGGTGATTACTGTCACTCCATGCAAAAACAATACCCATATGGAAAGCATAGCCTCGTGTACAACTTTCGCTTTTTGGATTATTCTATCTTGCCAGGCTTTCTGTAAGTGCTTCTGATTTCTTATCTATTACCTTCCGATAAGCCAAGAAGGAAATACTTTCTTTTTTGTGGCAGGATAGCATTCAACACGACGCTGACCACTTCAGTAACAACCCACCATCCAAGGGAAAATGCTGCGACATACAGAATTTGCAATGGTATGATATAATGTTTTGGTGACGGTGAAGACTGACTCATTGTCAACACTTAGTTGAGCATCTGCCTCTTTAAGGCCCGACCACATCCAGCGTTTGCCCGGCGTTTTCTAGCGTTTCGTCACCCAGCGTCGCTCAGCGGCGACGCTGTAGAGAGGCGCCTAGCCAAAACATCATGCTCAAGAAACACCAGAGATAGAGTGACCTAGAATTTTGGTGAGTGTCCAAAGCGCCTCGCGAATGCATGGGAGGAGCGAGGACCTTTTCTTGTGAACTCCCGCGCCGCGGCGCTGCTGTACCGGTCCCGTGGGCTTTCTCCGCTGCGGAAGCCGCGCCAAGGCGGCGGGCGTCTGCTACGAGCCTGATATTTTGGTTGCTATTAGCCAACATCGCGATAATTTGGGATATATTAAATACCACGTCACCGCAAGGTAATACCGCCGTGACCCACCGCACACAGAACGCGCTTGCCGGCTGTGAATACGGGTATTTTGTCTATATCTTTCGAGCTCGCTTGGTCCGCTCTCACACGGCTGTTTGAGTAACGTATTCCGCGCGCTTACTTCATTTAGTTATGCGTGGAATGAGCAACGGGAACGAGCTGCAGAAGAAAATAAGCTGGAGATTGCGATGATAACCAGAAGAACGTGGCAGATATGGCTAGCTCATGCTAACGCTTTTACACCCTATTGTTACCTTTGTTTTATTTCATGCTGTATTTCGTTTCCTATCTTTTATCGTTTCCTTTCTTTTATTTCATGATTTGTTGTACAAGACTGCCTCCCACGCTCTGATGTTTCTGTATTAAGGCGAAATCCTTAACTGGCTCTTCGGAAACGGAATGTGTCTGTCGGCGGGGCCGCGGTACCAAAAATAAATGCAAACCGCGTAACTCTAGCGTCTCGTTCACTTGGTATATATACCAAAATATAGCGTGGAAAGGCTCAAATGTGTGGCTAAGATGACTGATGGGTCATGGCATTAGTAACTTGACATACTTGCATTCAGGTCGCGATTAACGACAACAATATGACGTGTGGTGCAAACCCGCATTTTTCGGCCAGAAATCCCTCTGATGGTGTCGGTGTGACGATAAGAACGTGTTGAATGCCAATCTGGATCTCAACGAGTCGAACTTACCCATATATTATGAATAACTGAGAGCACAGGTAAAGGGTAACAATAGTGATGATAATTCCTGGGGTTTTACATCCAAAAATCACAATATGGCTATGAGAGACGCCGTATTGGAGGGCTCCGATAATTTCGACCGCCTGGTGTTCTTTAACGTGCACCTATAATATATATGTACTCGGGTGTTTAGGCATTTTACCTCCATCAAAATGTAAGAAACCGTGGCCGGGAATTGAACCCGCGTCCTCGAGCTTAGCAGCCCAACCTACCAAAGCCACTAAGTTATCACGGCGTGTAAGTAAAGGGTACACTGTAAACACAAATGAGCCCGAATGGGGGTTTTTATGGTTTAATACCTTTTAAAACTCCATCGCCCAATACATTTACTCCATCACCATGGACAAAAAAACATAAAACAATGATTTTACCTCCTTCCCAAAATGATGGAGTAAACAAACGGAATGACCTGATATCACTCCATTTACAAAATGGAGTTTATCAGTGCGAAAACCTCGTGTCGTGAAATGGAGTGAAAATGTATTTCCTCCGTGCAATATAAACACAACTTACAGGCGGCATAGGTAAGAGATACGACGCGCAACCTTTTTAAACTCCTCGGTGCCAATTCTTATTTCATCAGCGCGATCGTATTCAATATAAAAACGTGAATTCATACCAACACTCATAGATGTACTAAAATCGGTCTTAAAATGGAGTTTTCTCCCTCACGAGAAATCTCACATGTAAATGGAGTAAAATCGAGGCTAGAGCGGCAGTCGCATGCTAGGCACAGTCGGGTCCTTTACGGCTCTGCAATTTTTTTCTTCTTTCGTGCACTTCAACTCATCGATACTACTCTGGATAATCAGCGGCCATTTCTACAAGCCTTTGGCGTCATCATGGCAGCAACGCCATCTTGATGTCTTCCTCAGCGCGCCGCACACGACGGAGATTCCGACCGCCTCGTGGACGACGGCATGAAGACTCGATTTTGGGCCTAACATCCATCGAGTGCTCTAGGCCAGGCAGCCGCAATGTCATTAACGTTTCGGCCGTCGCGTTATATGTTACACGGATCGAAGGAGGTGTCTCTAATGTGGCGCTACCGCTTTCTTTAGCAACTCGCTTCAGCGCTGAGAATGCCACTAGAATAATACAATGTGGGCAGATATTATGACGAAAAAATAGCGTGTCTGTGCTTGGGTGTGAGTGCGGTCGGAAAGGGCGCAGTGCGCAGTTTGCCTGAGTGTGTGTGCGCGTGTGTGAGTGCGTGCGTTTTTACTGTGTGTGTACGTCGCTGCTTTTTCGTGAAATCTTACGCATGAAAGCTTTCATGTGTGTCCGCGTGCATATAGTTTTGTTGCAGCAGCGCTTGCATACACTTGCTTGTGGGGTTTTGACATCGTTCAGCGCGCAGGCAGGCACAGACGCGCCACTAATTCCAAGGCGACGCGAACCATGGGGACTGCAAGTAAGTTGGGGAGGCGAGAACAATCGTCATCTCTCGTCACTCCGACAGGCGTTTGGCAGGTTTTGTGGACACTGACCCCACCGCAATGTGGCGTGTCCATTTTCGCTAGCGTGCCTGCGTGTTCTCCCTCTCCCGGCGAGGAGGATACCATTCAGGCACCCTAAAGGTGGTATGGTCAATTGGCGCGATCGTTAACTTGCACGTCGGTTAGGCAGTCAAATTTTCTGTACGTGTCGTTTGGGCGTGCTATCTTGTTGACTTCTGTCGTCAATGATTTAGGAAGACTCCAGCTCCATCGAATTTTGAAATACGGGATGATCTATGGACTTCTCACAGTGCCACATATGGAGTAAAAACCATTTGCACGGTCGGCTATATATGGAGTAAAACCACATATCCACATATGGAGTAAAAACCATTTGCACGGTCGGCTGCCGTGTTAGGGTGTTTTTCTTTCTTTTTTTTACAAGTGTATTGCATGTCTTGTTTTAAATGTGGTTCCCGCCAAGTTAAGGAGAGCGACAGTCTATATGGTTCACTCGAGTAATTAAATTGTTGTTACAGTTGGCTGCGCATCGTTTTGTCATTCAATGTTGTCCGCGCTTCATTTATCAGTACATCTGCAATGTGTTGTCGTGCGCGTTTGTTTATTGAATGTGCGTTATGTTGGACTCTTGGCCTTGCTGATGTATGGTATATACTTTATATTATTGTTAATTTATATGTATAATTTCAAGCAACATGCTCTTATTACGCGTAATTTTCCTTAAATGCTGTGTTTCCCTCTATGTTTTGTCTCTCGTGTGATGTTGTAATGCCTACAGATAATAAAATATGCTATGTACCGCTCGGAAAACCGCATTTTATTTTCTTCATTAAATCATAACGTGCGTTGAAATGCTAACAAGAATGGCGAGAAATGCTAACAATAGGCGGGAATGTACTCCTGTCAAGTATTAATGGTCTAATGATATCAAGAAAAATCGTCGTGCAAACTTGTATCTTGTCAATGACACATACTCTCGCGTACGTGAAAGCGGAAATGCGGGCGTTTCGTTTGTGCTGAATTCGCGTTTCGATTTACGTTATTGAACAGAGTTGACTCGCCGAGAAAGGGCAGTTAATTAAATGGGTAGATAAATGCTCTTACTATAACTCAATTCTATATCAGTCTCCAGTGAAGTATTATAAATACATTCTAACTAGGAAGGTGGAAAGCAATATAAGCTACAGTAAAGGTTGTTACCTGCACAAAACATAGCGTCTGCACTACTTCATCAGTCATTAATAAGTGTCGTAAAGCCACGGCACGAAAGCTGCTGCTTCAATTCATTGCAGGAAAAAAAAAGTATAGATAATGTAGCAGGATCTCAGGAAACTCTCTTCAGAAATGGATTAGTATTTACTTCATTTGCTACACCTCCAAAACACTTTCCAGAAATGAAGTAATATTCATTGCAATTTAAACACTTAAAGACTCCCTCAAGAAATGAAGTAATATTCACTCCAATTAGGATACCTAAAAAGCCCTTTCGGAAATGAAGTAATATTCACACCAATTTGAACACCGTAAAAACTTCCGAGAGAAATGAAGTAATATTTACTCTTATTTGAACACCATAAAAACTCATGTGAGAGATGGAGTTAACTAAAACTCCATATGAATGGAGTATAATAAACTCTCATTCGGGAATGCGCTAGGCGACGAGGCATTTACTCCCATGTGGGATTATTTGTGTTTAGTGTGTACGCGAGAAATACACGCGACAAAAAACAAGACACAACAAAATGAATGAAACGCCAACACTGCAACATTGTGTACGTACGCCTCATTTCATAATTATGAGCGAACGTCAGAAAACGAACGTGATGCTTTACGGATGTGCAACTCGTCTTTCGCCTTCTTGTGTTACAAGTGTGCAGAATTTTAACATGAAAGTAACTTTAGGAATATTTGGTTCGTACACAGCAAATATAGTTACTGATAAATAATTACGTACTTGTAGTTACGTAATGAAAAAGACAACTAATCACCAGAACATAAACTTTTCATGTTTTGCTGATAGAAGGTAACTATTTTAGGGATATGTAGAATGAATAGCGGTATTTGCAGTGCAATAAAGACAGTAATTTTCAAGACGATTTTCCACTCAATATAATGCAAGCACAAACATCGTCATGCGCCATGAACGCTTGTTTGTTTACGTAAAAAATCACACGTTAAGCAATAACTATGATATATATAATGAGAAGTTACATGTTGGTAATTTCAGAGAGGATGCACGGATTATTAAAGCAAGGCTATTGCAGCAATAACTTTTGCATAAAGATGAGCAAATGGCTAGGCCAGTATTAGCTATCTATTCATTTCAATGTAGAAAAATATAAATTTGTTCACCTTTTTTTATGTTTATCTATTGGCTGGAACGGCTTTTCTTTTGAATGTCTGCATTTGAAACGAACTTCGCTCACTGTGAACCTTAAGGTACATCATGCGCAAAGTTTGCATTGAAGATATAGCGTACAGCAAGAATTGTTCGTGCACGCTATTTCTGAAGCGAAATAGGCCAACAATATTGAGGCGTTAGGGCCGTCTCTGCTCTTTCTCTAGTTTCCCTTACACCTTCTCACTGCGCTCTGTTCATAATAAAGTATTGTCGAGGCTGAAACATACATGAATAAACTAGATATGCATATGGCTCTAAACCGCTATACTGACCGTGAGTGAAAAGCGCTTAGCGGTGAGCGAATCGGTCACTGCACGCGCGTATTTCACTTGACTCCGCCTGTAATTTACTTCTTTCGTTACTCTTATTCTTGCAAGCATGGTGCTATTGGCCGCGTACCCATGCGAATACCGTTTTTTTTTTACATTCTTTCCCTGCGCGGGCTCATTTAGGGCGTTTCTACGCACGCAGTTACCGCATTGCCGTTCCCGAACTCTATCACCGGAGCTAGTCCGCGCTGGTGAGTTTGACGCGTTAGTTTTCGCATTCTCTTACTGCCCAAGCACAAATACAACGCTCAAAGATGGGTAAGCTCCATGCAGCACCACACTGCTGAAGTTAAATAGACTTTAAAGGGATACGGAAACAAACGTTGGCGCGTGGTTTTTTGCGTCGGAACAAAAGGTGAACTGTTGAAAATGACGAATACAACAAGCTGCTTTGAAAAAAAGAAACGAGAAACATTTTCTGTTGCACCTTGTCTCCAAGCGGCCGCCGGCTGAAGCTGAAATTTGACGTCGTAACACCCACCCGCGGCCAAGGTCGGCCACAGCTGTCGCAGTGTTTCCAGGGCTGTCGATCCCTTGCAGCTTTGTTTAACCCCTTTCGGCGATCTTCACGCGTGGTCCGTCTGAAACACTATCCCCGTCGGCGCTCCACAAAGGTGGTGCGTCTTACGTGAGGCTTCCCGCGGTCGTCGCTCGGTATTGACGCGTTCGTCGCGGCGGAAAGAAACGCCCAGACAATGCTGTTATAACAGAATCGTCAGTTGTGAGACGCCGTCACACACGTTTCCCAGAGACGAGAAGGTGCGTAAGCTTTGGATACCTGCCTATTAGAGAGCTTTAGCTTGTCGGGCAATCGGGTAAAAGTGGGTGTTGGGGCGTTCGGGCGGAACCATAAACGTGAGTGGCTGGTACGGTGCTGCCACCTGGTGGCGCAGAGCTCAAACAAACAAAAACGGCTAATATTGCAGTAACCAACTGTATTCTACTTCGCTGCTGGTGTAAATCTTCAGCAGCAACACGATTACGCCACTGCCGAAAATTTCCACCAGGAAATTATCAATAATTCTTGCGTAAGTGTCTGACCGGCACTTCCACGGCCGCCTGCTCTTCTTCGTCGCTTGACGCGGAAGGCTCGTAACCGTAAGCGGTAATGTTTCTTGCCAAGTTGGAATGGTCCTCGTCTTCAGACGTGTACTCATCGCTGGTTGACGCACCAGAACTCGAATCCATGCTCGCGATGGCGGCGTCGGCGCGCTTCGAATGACCGCGGCCGGCTATCCGACGAGGGTGTCGTGACGTCAGGCCTTCCAACTCCCGCGGGTCGGGCGGCGAGGCACGCGCTCACGAAAACGCCAAAAATAAAGCCATCGGCTCAAAAATGAGTAAAGTGACTACTTCTTTTTGGTGTAATCACACACTGAGGATTCATTTTCAGCATTCTCGTGAAATTTTCAGATTTGTGTCCGTATCCCTTCAAGTGCTTTGCGTGGAAACTGAACAAAAAAGTCACAGCATATCCACGGGGCGAATGATGATGAGTGGGCGAAGCTCCGGAGGGAATCATCGGATCTCCCGCTTAAGGGGACGCTAGCACAGACGCGTCAGAAACGTGCAGTACTCTCTAGTAAGGGGGAGAGGCCACAGCGTCTTACGCAGCCGTTTACACATGCCGGAACGTGCACCGCGTTTGCCGACGCCATCACATGACTGCTGAGAGAGCAAAGGCGGAGAGGCCACAGCGTCTTACACCAGCTTCTTACACGGGCCGTAACGCGCTAGCACAAACGCGTTAGAAACGCGCGGTCTTTCGTTAATGTTGGGTATTTATTGTCATCGTGGTGCGTGTGTTCATGTCCGCTTCGTGGCGTAGTGGGCTAGCGCCGCGCGTTGGGAAGCGAGGGGTCCGTGGTTCGATTTTGCGCTACGGACACAACTTTCGGAATTTTTTTTCTCCCGGGAGCGTTCTCCGGAAGCCGGAAGCTGGCTTCCGGAACCGAAACCGGAAGTGGAAACGGAAGCGGAACCGGAAGTGGAAACGGAAGCGGAAGTCGGCTTCCGGTTATACTATACATATATATGTATATATGGGTATACATACATATACGGACACACAACGCCAACTGGTTACACACTACTACTACTACGAGGGACGAACGGGTGCCGCTATAAGGAGCTTCGCCCCTAAAAAAACTACAGCGCGTAGCAGACGACCCTCGCATCTCGCGTGCTTCGCGAGCGTGAAGAGCCCACGGAACCGGAGCAGCAGCGGCGCGGCGCGGCAGTTCACAGAAAAAGGCCCTCGCCGGAGCCCGCGCTTTGGACACTCCCCTATTATTCTAGGTCACTCTACCAGAGATCTCGCCGCCGGTACGGTGGCTAAAAGGGGAAGGTGGGAGCAACGCCGCCGTCGGAGAGCGCGGCGCGTGTTGCAGTGATTCATGATGCCGAGTGGTGGCGCGCGCGTCGACGCTTAGATGCCTCTGCTGTAGTTCGGCTGCTGCCGGAACTAGCGAGTGCACTCGGTTGGCATGGTTCTGTTCGGTTCTTGTTGCTCCACGCTCGTTTCTTTTCGTATTCACGCCGTGCAGTTGTGCCTCCTTGTAGTGACAATGTTTTTACACGTTGCCATGCCGTAAGAAGCAATGACAAGTCGCATGAAACGACAGACGCACTGTTTTGCGCCGGGCTGCACAACAGGCTATGTTTCTGGTAGAAAATGAGAAAAAAACATCCCTTTTCTGGGTGCCTGATGACGATGAGGCACTTAAAGCGTGACAGCGGGACTGAGCCAAGATAATGTTGCTTGCCGTCGCTTGGAGATACTGAGATTATTCTTTCGATTCCTGCTAATTACATATTTAGTCATAATAAATAAACTTGTCAAATATTATAATTAGATGAAAAGTATCAATGAGAAAGTTGTAGAATAACATGAAAAACTCCCGATACAGCTTTATGTTTCCGCAGTCGTGCCCCAAATGCGAAGCCGATTCATGCTCTTTTGATCATATGCTCTGGCTGTGCCCAGCCATAGAAAACTCTATACTTGACACAAAGGAACAGTGGGAGGAGTTCCTAAGAAGCGACCACCAACACATCCAGCTACAGGCAGTCCAGAGGGCCCACGACATCGCAACGGCATTTCGCCTCCCGGTGCCATCGTGGGCGGAGCCACCGACTTGACCTGAGGGAGCTTTCAGCTCCCCCTGGCCAGTTTCTCAGGACCAATTAAAGTTCTTGTCACCGTCACAGCTTTCTGTTGCTCAATATGTTCTACATAAAAGTGTTTTTCCGAGCGTGAAAGAAGCCCGCGAATACATGCAAGGTGCCTCGAGCGGCAGGTCACACGGCAATTTTACGTGTATTCGCGGGCTTCTTTTACGCTCGGAAAAACGCTTTTATGTAGCACGTGTTAAGCAACAGAAAGCTCTATCGGGTGTTTTTCATGTTGCTCTACTATTTTCTAATTGACACTTGATTTTCATGTAATTAAAATATTTCAGAAGTTGTATAATTAAGACTATGTAATTAGGCGGAATGCAAAAAAAGTAATCTCAGTATCTCCAAGCGACGCCAAGCAATATTATCTGTTTCTGTTCAGCTGCGTGGCATTTGCATATTTTTAAATCTTGGCGCATGATAGTTGAGACACCCTGTATATTGAATCATATAATCAAGTGCTTTCTGTCGTCCTTTTGAGTATTCCCCATGGTCACCACCATTCTTGTTCATCGCATTGGCGACTAAAATAAGTTTGTTAACTTAATTTTTATGTGGAATGATTTCTAAATCGTCATATATTTATATTAATCAATTTGACGAGCAGGATGCAGTGCGTCGCAGTAATATGACCTAAGGATCTCTACCTAGCCTAGAAATAGGTGCAGCTTTCTCTACCCAGACAACTAGCACAATATTCTTCACATTAGCTAAAATCATTTTTTTTCTTCACTCCTGACGATTCGGGAAAGCACGTAGAACGCGTGCGACCGAGACAAGGCGAAAAATCTTTGTGCCGGTCGTGACGTGCCTGAATCGAATGCATTTTTAACACTTAACCACTCATCAGAGGATAACTGCTAGTCATTTATTGTCTCCCCTACTAACAATGTATTACCTTAACGCTAGTTAAGTCAAATATGCGACCGCTAATTGCGAACAAAAAAGTTGTCGCAGTTTCACCTGAAAGGCGAAGCATCAATTGCGATAGCAAACTTGTAGAGAGCTATACGGAGTAATGATATTAGCTTTATCAGATGTATAAACTTGGATATGCAGCAGCATCGGCAACACGCAGAACTGTTGTCGACGCCATCGGCGTTTTGCCCGCGTTAGCTCAAAATGCGTGCGGCGTTGGTGACTGTTGCCGGAGCCTCTGATATAAATATGCACTTGGTGCCGCAGCTAAACGTCGCCTCCCTTCCCTCCCCCTCCCCCACGGCCTCTCGCGCGTCTGAAGAAGGCGCGTTTGCTCTACATATATGGTGATTGTAGAGGAGAAAAGAGACGCTTCTGCAGCCCTTAAGCGAGCACGGCGCCGAACGCGCGTTTGTTCTCCGCCGTGCGTTCACTCCCCGTGAAAGACGCGCCCCTCGCGGCCTTTCACTCGCACATACAGCTTTCGGCGCGCGGCGACGATTTCATCTCCAAATGACGTCATGCGGAACCTCACGGCGACGGCGACGGCGACGCCGACGGCAGAAATCTGCTTTTGAATGTCCATATAATTGCTATCGCAATAAAAATGTCACAGTTTCGCCCTAAGGGCGAAGCAATGAATGCGATAGCAACACAGCAATGTCATACGAAGTAAGGTGAGCGGCTTTGGTAGCAATATGAATTGTAGTAAACATGAGCTGATTAAGTAAGCAGGTGTGCGGCGGCGTAAGTAGACCGACATGAAGAGAGACTCGATGACCACGAGAAGGCGCGTGTAAAACGGTGGTGTTGATGAGAAGCGCTTCCCGTGGGCAGCGCGTGTAAAGGGACACACCTGTAGCGCTGAACTGCCGATCCGGGCAGGATTGAATGTGTAGCGTGCGTTGGAAAATGAGGCCCGACTATTACTAAATGAATGAACAAGCGTGGTGTGAGCGCGCACAAACAAACATGAATAGATCACACTGAATGGCTGCAGACAACGATCGTCAAAACTCTGGCAGCAAGCGGATACGCCGCAGCGGCGAAGGTACGTGCGGTCTATCGCTTCAACGGAAACTGAGCGGCGAATGCACGGCGCATAAAGGTCAGAAGCCGTGTGGAGATAAGAGACGGTGCGAGCGAGCGACGAGCGCGGTTGTTGGCACAGTGGAAGTGCGCCCCCCCCCCCCCCCCCCCCGCTCCCTCCGGCGCTGGCTTCCCGGTTCCTTGCTTGCGCGTGGGAGATTGAGTGCGTTCGCTCTCCGTGATAGCGAGCGTCCCCGCACGCTTCCGCTCGGGCATACGGCACGCGGCGAAGATTTTATCTATAGGGAACCTCACGGCGACGGCGACAGGGACGGCGACGCCGGCGGCAGCAATCCGCTTGAAGTGTCCATATAATTGCTATCGCAATAAAACGCCCGCTTCGAAACCCGCGGTACCAACCGCCGCGCCTCCGCGCCCAGGGATCGATCATTCTAGCGACTGCAGTGCCGCCACTGCTGTCATGATTCCTTGCAACTAGAGTGTACTAGAGTATGGTCGAGTGGGACGAGCAGCTGGGGCGGCGCATGCTTTGCAGTGAGGCGCCCGACGTGGAAAAATACTGGGGCGGCGCTGCGGTCGAACTGGATTGGGCTGCATCAAGGTCGCGCCGTTGGAAACTGCTGGCGATACAGCTCGGCAGGGTTATTCGTAGTATTTCGCGCGCTGGTATTTGCGTTCAGACCGATCAAATGGGGTTCATAATTGCATATGGCATGCATTTATGCCTTAAGAATAAATTCCTTTCCTTTCTCTTCTTTATTTATTTTTTATTATTTTCTAATGTTGCTTGGTGATTGCGCGTGCATTGCGGCCGCAGTGTCGGCTTTCATTTTACTATGTTATTCTACGGTTCCCTTTGGATAAAAAAGTATTTGTCGTTCTTCAAGCAACATGTATCTCTCGTGTGTATTGTTGCGCATATAGTTTTCCATCAGTAGGTCTTGCAAAACGCACACGAAGCAACATATGTAACGTTCCTGCTTGCCGCTTCAAACGAGTAAAGCATATCTGCCCCATCCGGCGCCTTGTACTCAGATTTACTGGAAGCATTGGTATAGATAAAAAAATGTGGTTGATCCCTCTTATATAGGAATCGGTATAGAACACGAAAGTGAAACGTGTCTTCACAGAAGTAGTGTAATGTTTATTGCACATTGATATATAATGTCTATTGGTGTTTTGTGGCTAAAGCGCCCTTAGGCGTTGATGCACCCACGCTGACGCCTGGTGGCACGTCTCCTCCATCACGACTACCAACGTCGATGACCATGAGCAACCGTCGTGCATATGGAAGCTGCACTACGCTGCACACGCTAGCACAACGCGAAAGACGAAGCCCGTAACTGACACACTAATACAACGCGCAAGACAAAGCACGTAACTGAATCGTCACCGAGTCAAATCAGCGCGTACAGCGCGTCGTAATTGCAGCCTCCGCGATCAACTTCAGAAACATTTTCAGAGCTAATTGCGGAGGCCACGCTCCGCTGTGCTGAGTACGGTGAACGCCACCTAGGTGGCGTTGGTAGTGCTTCTTGATGCCAGCGTCCCTTCGAATGCTGGCATCGAGGCGTCGTAGTGCTGAGACCACCGAAGCGTTCACTGTCGGTGCGCGTTAGTGTCATAATGCAGTACTTCTCTTTTCTGCTCGTAGGCGGCGGCACCGCCCCGAGCAAGAGCGCGGGTACACGGAGGAGTGTTAGATATATAAGGCGCGTCTGTGTAGCTCTCTGCAAATGCGTTTGTGGCGCAATGGGTTAAACGCTCGGCGATCTATCGTCGTGGACCGAGAGGTCGTGGGTTCGATTTCCAAATTTTGCATGTTTGTGGAACTTTTTCTTCTGGTTTCTTTCTTTGTATTATGTTCGTGTATGTTCGTGTGACGTATTTCCGTGACGGAAATACGTCAGTGAAGTCTTGGTGGACCCCGGCATAGAAACACTTTCGTGTTAAAAAAAAGAGTAAACTGCAGTGCAACATTCCATTCAAGTGTCCGCATTTCTCGCGTAACAGAATGCGGAGTAATTGGTACGGGGTCATTTATTGCAGTCGGACCTTGAGCGCCGAAAACGGTTTTAGTTAGCCATTCTATATGCTAATCTTTGGCCGTAAGCCGTAGGTGGATTTTTTTTCCAGTCGATTCTTCAAAAAATAAAATAAAAGAAAGAAAGCCTGCGCGGTAGCCTAATTAGTGCCTATATCGTGGATACGGCGTTGCGCTGCTAATTCTGGAGCTCGCGGGTTCAATCCAGGTCGCGGAATTCCATGGGAACGAATTGGAATAGACTCGTGTACTTCTATTTAGGTGCGCGTTAAAGAACCCCAGGTGGCAAAAACTAAACCGGGTGCCTCATAATCATATCGTGGTTTTGCCACGTAAAACCCAAGAATTTGCTTATATTAAAAAAAAGAAAAAAGCAGGTGGCTGCGTTCTTCGGCCTATTTCTGGGGGTGTAAACAACATAAATTATTCTAGAGTCTGATTTCCGAGAAAAACATGTTACGCTTATCCTATATTTCATGCGTAATTGTAATGCCGTTCCCAAATGTATGACCGCTCAACTCGTAGCGTTCAGTTATCCGATGCACTATCATAACGACTATAATGAAACAATTAAAGGAACGGCATACCTCACACACAGGTAGAGATATGTGCATATCTGTTGCGTTCGTTGAAGAAGATAAGTGTGGTACCACATGGGGCACTCAGTTTTAATGGGTTGCAAACATGATGAGACTGTCAGAAATTCTTGTCTGACTCAGGTTAGCAGATTTACAGGCTGCCCCAAAACGGGGCATTTATATAGAGCTAGGAACTTGTTAAGCAGGACTTATTAACACCCGTCCGCTAATTCTCTCAGGAACTGCGCCTCTGCGCAACAGCCACGACTATCCGACAGCAAAATTATTCGGAATAACAGTCCTCACTTGCATGCAGTCACTCACCTTTGAGACTTCAATAGTGCTGTTATGCATTAAATTAGAACGGAAATGACTATTCCGCGTCGTACATCATAATAATAACACTTGCACACACAAAAACACACACGCAAACACACACACAAACACACACACACACACACGCACGCATATATTTACAAGGTGTTTCAGCGAACACTTTCAAAATTTATTTAAGGTTACCTGTGGCAGATAGCCCGATTCTAGTTCGCTGAAACACCCTGTATATATATATATATATATATATATACGATGGTTTTGCCTGCTATGAATATTATTTCTGCGAATGAGAGTTTTATTTCCAGTATTTACTAATAAGTGTGTTTGTTACTGCAAACACGTGCGCTTATTCCGGTCGAGAGTTCTCACTTGCTCAATTACTTCATTTAGAATGTTTGTTATTTTCCCCTTATATATATATATATATATATATATTTATATATATACACACTTTGAGTTCATACCTGGAAATACATATATACCCTTTGAGTTCATTACCTAGAAATACATTGGTCATTCGCGCCACGCAGTAATAACCCTGGTTTATTTCACTGTAATATTGTTTTCTCCGATCCTTTACCCTGATCAATATCCACCAACAAGAAGCGCGTGTAAAATGACACGATATCAATAATAAAAGTTTCTTACGTAGCCTTCATGGTGCGGAGATACCAGTTACGTTTAGAAGACAGTGGTAAAAACAGCAGTTCACCTGGTTAAAACTACATTTGGCACCGGCCGCCAAGAGTCATGGGCGCACCGAAGCAACTAAACATAAAAAAATGTACTGCACAGAGGTTCTGCGAGAAAAAAACCCGCATTTCCCCGAAGGGGAGTATGAGGAAGTGCGAAGCACGGGGTGATGCTATGAGGGGGCGCGCGCGACTAAACTGCAGAGCCGAGCGAAGGAGACGGCAGCGAGAGAGCACGACTGACGCGCCGGCGCCACACACACAACACGTGACGGCGGAGCGAAACACGCCAGGCGGTTGGAGAGGGGGTGAGCGGTGGGGAGAGTACGCACACTAGGGGCTGTTACCGGGCGAGGAGGGAGCTGTCAGCGCGAGGGGAGAGGCGGCGGCCGAGGGTGAGTGCAAACCTAACGGGGGGAGAGGCACACCAGCTGCATGGCGCCGTGACGTCACGGCGCGGAGAGGGTGCGAGGAGCCGGCGCGGCGCGCGCAGCCACGGCGCGGAGGCGCCAGCTGCACAACGCGCCGTGACATCACGGCGCGGAGAGCGGTGCGGAGCCGGCGCGGGGCGCGCGCAGCCACGGAGCGGAGGGCGGAGCACGCGCAGTCACGTGGGGCGTGACGTCGCTGCGCCGTTGCTACAGACGCTCCTCTCCGCTCCTCGCGCCGTTGCTAGGGGAGAGGAGGAGGAGCGCGGATGCCGGCGGAGTTTTCGGGGTCGCTTAAGAAGTGCATTCGCACTTAAAAACTGGGCGTCCGTCAGCGTCCGCGTAGCGAACGCGCGCTCGCTAGCAGACGACGCGCTTGACAACGACAGCAAAATTGAAGACGTCGCGTTGTATAATCCCTGCCTCAAATATATATGTTTGACAAATTGGTGTAAACATAAAGTTGCAGTTGAAATAAAGCACTATTTTAAGAGCGTACCTATGCGCAATCGGCCTCGGCGCCCGCAGCGAAATTACGTTGAATATGCCGCGGAGCGCGTCTCCGCCCCAATCCAGTTCGGTCGCAGCGCCCTCGCACTATTTTCCACACGCGGCGCCTCAGCGGCAGAGCGCCGTTCGGCCGGCACTCGACCATT